>NC_056736.1:6959615-7102115 GCF_019279795.1 Protopterus annectens | reverse complement strand
TCTAGTAAATCACTGAGCTTTTGCCAAGATATTTACTGATGAGTCATGTTTAAAGTTCTCATTCTAATAAATGACAACTTATTTTTACAGATAGTCTTAACTAGGCACACACATTCACCAAATGTTAACTCAGTTTTACATGGCAAGTATTGCCCAAATAAGAGGTTTTTGAGAAATAGGTATAGCTGCTGGAATTGAGGCATTAAATAGTATCAATGAGTCAGTAATAATGCAGTAATCTTACATTTGTTAATTTCATGCAAAAATAATTAAAAATAGGGTTTAAAAACTGCCAAAGAAATAAAAAATACCTAACATATACTGAAAATAAAATAAAATAAAATAAATCCTAGCATAGTAGACCATGGAACCTTTGCTAACTGTGGAGATGAAACTCAATGTCTGCCTAAGTTAAAGGACACATACTTTACTATTCAATCAAAATAAACAAACAAACAAATATATAAATAAATAAGACTAAACAAACAAGCAAGCAAACAAATAACTGGTGCCAGAGCCATGGCCTAAAGTTAAATGCCAAGAAATGCATAGTCATACCCTTCGTGAAAAATAAGGTCACCCCTAGCTACCATATAGGTGGCAATCCCCTGAACACAGAAGAAGTTATTAGGGACCTGGGAACCCAGGTTGACAGTAGCCTTTCATTCGACACTCATATTGCTAAATTAGTTAGGAAGACCTTCTACATTGCCCACCTTATCATGAAGGGATTCTCATCTAGATCAAGGGAAGTCATAGTCTCCCTATACTCATCACTCATCAGACCAATGATCGAGTACAATGCCCCATTCGGAATGTATCTGACCCGACACTTGCAGCAGCTGGAGAGGCCACAAAAGTTCCTCACCAAAAGGATAAAGGGTCTCAAAAATCTGTCTTATGCTGCCCGACTGAAAGAACTCCAGTTATATTCAGTTGCTTACCGCTTGCTCAGAGGTGACCTATGCCTGACATACAAGGCCATGTCAAACCCAGATTTGATGAACATGCTTCATCTCAAAAAATCTAGATCCCTCAGAGCCACAAGGGCGGGAGACTTAAACCTCGACACGGTTATTAATAGGGCGTGCTGGAGGGATAGATTCATCACCCAAAGACTCCCTATGCTGTGGAACAAAATCACGGTTAATGTGAGGCAGAGCACCTCGCTGGCCTTGTTCAAGAGGAATCTTGACCAATGGATGGGAGATCGCAGATACACTCCAGGGGTTACCTCAGTGTCACTGCTCGACAGAGGCACAGCAAAATAATGGTCATAGTTTCTCCAAACTAAAGGGGTGGCGTAAGCCACAAAACTATGGGCTAGGCTTATAAATGCCCTCGGGCAGATAGCCTAGTATGAACCTATGAACCTATGAACCTATAATATAATAAAGCACTTGATATTACTGCATATTTCCCATTAATAAAATTTAAGTATTGTACTAACAAGACCCTATGCAAAAAAAAAATACTACAAAAATACATTCTGTTCAAATCAATGCAGAATAATCTTTCAAAATGCTACTTGAAAACAGATGCATGGGATACATGGGGATCTGGAGTGTAATGAACTAAATATTTTGAACTTTGGAAGTCCTCAGAGTTGCTTTATATTGAGTATCAAAAAGTAGGACTGAACATTTAAGTGAATGATTACTAATTATTCCTCAATTAAAGCATTAGAGCATATGAAAGTGGAAGAAAAATACAATGGGTGAAGAGTAAGCAAACATCCATCCAAGGAATGTCCTGATTGCCCTGTAGAGTAACCACAAAGTTATAGATAAGTGGGTTTTATGCACTATATCTGTACAAAACTTCAACACATTGCTTGGCCTTTCTAACAGCAAACATCTCAGTACGCGAAGTGAAAATTCATGTAGTACACATTCTAAAGCCATTTTATTGGAATATAGATTACATTGTCTGAATTACCCTTTATTGCTTATAATTTCTCCCCTACATTTATCCATGGAGCCTCACCAACTCCAGCAGTTCCATGGGTAGAGATATCCTTATGTTTCAGGGGGCCTGTACTGTCGTTCTAAATAAATAAAGTAGCAAAATTAATACATTTTTGCAGATTTACTTGGAAGTCACAAAACCAAATGACTAGTTACATGTCAGTCTCTTCATAAAATACAGCAGTGTTGGAAACAGAATCATTCTACAGCCTAAAAAGCTTAAAGCACAAATGTGAAGGCTGGCTTAAAAGAAGGCACGATTATTTATTTTGTTAGTTATATTTGTTCACTGAGGTACAACACTGATCAATTTTGACCAATTTCAGGCCCAACCCAAGTGAAATATAAAACATTTCACAAACAAAAAATATGGAAATGTAAGCAGTAATAGAATAGGTCAGAACAATTACATGGAGAGACTGTGTATATACATTCCAGTCACCAAACACAGAGCAATGTACAGTCAAGCAGAGTATAATGTACGATATGCACATTAGATTCTAAACTGGGTCAATCTTCAGTGAATCTTGAGAGAGGAGAAAAGACTCAGAAAGGAGTTAGGTTAGGTGACACGTCTGTTGAAGCAGATGCATTTGGTTTGGATGAAGAAGTGCTTTTTGAGTTTCATTCCAAATTATGAACAAGTGTTGACTTCCTAAATGGTGATGGGGACAGCTTTCCAAAGAGCAGGTGCCTGATTAGAGGAAGCATGTACAGTTTTGTGGAGTTTGGTTCTAGGAGAAATTTAGGAAATAACAGTTACTAGCATGATTTTAAACTTTAGAAAATTATTTAGTTATGTCATTACTTAGAAGTAGAAGATTGAAGCTGTCTTGTAACAGCAGCACAATTATTGTTGATTCTATGTTTCTTCTACATCGAAGTTATGTTATCATATTCCACATTAGAAGTCAGTCTCAGGGCTTTCAGGCACCATTCATTTAATTCACCAATTTTGCAGTTACCTGCTTAGTCCAGTTCAGAATACTGGGAAAGTCAGACCCCATTTTGGCACATGTTTAGCACAAAGCATAGGAAGGAATCTTGACTGGATTCGTACTCAATTACAGGATGCATGCACACTCCTTCATACCTGGCACATATACCTATGGGGAACTTGGAAGATCTAAGTACATCTTTGGGATGTGGGAGAAAACTGAAGCACTTGATGAACAGCAATGTAAACAGAGGGAGGACAAGCAAGTTCCACAGTTAAGGCACTTCCGCTGAGAACTAAACTGCAGAACCAAGAACTGCTGGGTAGCAAAATGCAAACTGCTACACTACTTCACCACAATTCAAATATCACTACATAGCTGTAATTCTGTCCTTGGGCTTTTACCATCAAAATTCAGCTGTAGTGCTAGTGCTGCATCCAATGATCCAAAAAGCGATATAGTTTCATCAAGAAAATATAACAAATCAACCTGCATTTGTTTACAGTGACACCCAATATGCAGCTAACTCATGCTTTAACCCAGAAGAACTTTATTATCTCGAAAAGAATAGCTTGTTCACGTGGCTCATAAAGTGATTATTTTTTGTCTTCAGAAAACTGGTTTTTTGCAGCTGTCTGCTTGGATAGACTTGCTAGTGTTTGGATAAGCTGTAATCTTTTGACCTAGTAGGTTCATTCTGTTCTACTATCTCTCCTTGTAAATGAAATATTTAAAACTATGATTATAATTAACTATGTCACATTTTTCTTTGGTTTTGTTTCTATTATGTTTGCATGTTTTTAAGTTATTATATGTATATATTATATAATTTTTGGTTTAAATAAAATGCTGTCAATGCTCTGTAGTGGCATGTGCAATAGGATATTTAATATTCATTTGAATTACTGCCCATCCAGCCAGAATGGACTTGTGTTTACAATATCATCTGACAGCATGTCAGTAGTGCACTGCAGTGTCAGTACTAGAAAATGAAACCAGACACCTGCTGCGGGGATAAAACCCAGAGCCTTCTTATATTCTTGGCAGCAAAGATGAGTGTGATAGCTGTTGACCTAGTGTCAATGGCAATCAGCAAATTCCATTAATCATTTAATGAATTTGCACTTGTTAAAATGCAAGGACTGTACATCGATAATTGAAGAATAATACATGTTTAGTGTTAAAGTATTAATGCTCTTTGCATCATTAAATATGACCTCATGGTTCAAGTGTTTCTTTCCTCCAGTAAAAACATACACTATTATTACATATAGACAGATTATTGAGTAATGCTCTATATGGCAGCCAGCATACGCTATAAAATAATAATTCCTTCTCTGATCACTGTATGGTTTTTGCATTTAGCATTGCTTAAAAACTGCAACACAATACTCTCTGTAGGAAATCTGTCATACACATCAAAATTAGATTCTAGTTAAGTGAATTGAGTTTAATGAGCTCTGTAGAGTTCCTAGAAAAGAGGAGATTACATCATAATCACTGTTACATGTAGTCTGGCATGACTCAACGTCGCTGGCAGCCAAAGAGAGAGTAAGCATGTGGACTGAATTACAAACTCATACAAGGAAAAGGTGTTCCCTACAGGCTGCAACTGTCATTCAGCAGCTCACAAAATACATGCAGCCATCGGCACCCAGCAAGCCTTGCTCTTCTGGTTCACACCATTAGTATTCACGTGAACTAACAAAAGCACTGACAACTGCAAGAATGAAAGGAAAATAGCAAATCCTACCTCAAAAAAATAAAAAAATGTTTGTGGATCTGGCAGTTCTGAATTGAAGCTTATGCTTGTCCTTTCAGTCATATTTAATCATATCTCCACCGCCTGCAGTGTGTCCTGCAATTTGCTGGAATTGCTTAGCAACACACCATAATGAAAAAGCACATTATCACTATATCATGAATGCTTTTACTGAATGTTCTCTGTATTTTCAGTGCATAAGAAATACCATTTGCTACTTAGGTGGAGAATAAAACCTCAGTGATATCGTCAAAGAAAGAAGCGGCATCTCTTAGAAATGTTTTAACAATACATCTTTTGCATCTCTGTCAAGTGAATATAAGATTTCAAGATTCACATCACATATTACATTCTTTTTGAATCTCGCTATGTTTTCTCCCCAAACAGCAAAGATGACATACTATTATGCAGATGAAAGAACATTTTGTGAAATAGTGTTGTCATGCTTAAAAAAAAATCAGACCTAACAATCTATATATAAGTAATACAGCTTAAGAGCTAAAAAACATATTGCAGAAATGCCCAAGAATATTAGAAAACATTACTGGGAATACAGATCACTATGTTAAAGCTGTAGCCTGTTAGAATGCCAAAGTATTTTAGTAAAGTTGAATAAATGAGTCATGGTTTTCCTTATTCATATACCACAAGGTGCAAAAGTCTGAATATTTAAAAAAAAATATGATAGACATTTTGTCAGTGTTGCCTAGATACAGGTAATGTAATGAAGACATACTCATTTTTTTAGAAATGAGTTAATCTGAAGACAATGACAATCACTTATGTCAAAGTAGTTTGATGCTATGATTGATCCAAGCTGACTTACTGAGCCAATTCTCTTGCATGAGTTTATTAATTTACACATTTTGTTTACTAAATGATATTCTAAAAGACTGGACAATTGCTGAGAATTTACTGGATTCCACTGTGTGCATATTTCAAATTCAATTTTCTGTGTACAACGTGCATAAGAATCTATAAAAAAACTGATCCTGTTTTGTAATGTAGCACTATATCATTACTGGTACCAGGTAATTCACATTTTACTCATGATTGAGGCCATGGTTAAGCCAAACAATAGCTTCTTGCACCACAAAGAGTAAAAACATGAAATGCCTGTGATAATTCCATGTTGTGCTTCTAGTATACAATGCTATTTTTTGAAAAAGAAATATCCTACTTTCTAAAATAAGTGATTTCTATGTGTATTTAACTAAGTGAATCCATCAACTAGCACATCATATTGCATAGTATTCGAGAAAAACAAACTTAGCAGAAATAATAAAATGTGTTGGGTTAAACAACCATTTACTTAATACAGAATAGTTGTCTTACTACCATAGACACATAATGGTCAAAAGCCAGAATACTGCCTACATGTGTTGCCAAAACCCTAAATACTGGATTTACTCTTAGTAGTGTACTATCAATGTGGTAGTTTCCAGGGGTAGTTGTATTCCCAAAGGATATTGTGATGATGGGAGGTATTGTCAGCCATGCCAGGAGAAGTGGGGCAGTGGATGAGTAACATATGCTAGCATAGCTAGCTGGAATTTTGTAACAAATTATATGTCATTTGTATATCAAACTGATTTGTACAGATACTTGTGTTGAAAAATATATTTGTAAAGCTGCTTGTGTTAAATATATACCAACAGTGTGTCCTGCTGGACAGAAAAAGGAATATACATGTATTATTGTAACTGTTCAAATGCATATGTTTTAACAGAGGATACCTGAAGAGAAAAGGTTAATCTCAGACTTTGAAAATAGTTTGATATTAAATTACCTGGCATAGGCCATAAAGATTGTATTTTATAGTTCTCAATGTAGCCAGAGACAAAAAGTCTGAAGTAGGGACCTTCCTGCACTGTCATTGTGGTGAAGCAATTGCAACTCTGGAAGGGTGGAGGTTTGAAATTGTTTTATGACTTCCAGGAGCTGCAGCAGATCTTAGCAAGGCTCTGTGTGTGTGTATTATTGACACATCTGCTAAATCCTGACAGCTTCTAGCCAAGTAGGAAAGCATGGGAACCAGTAGTCAGATATCCAGATCTGTGTGATGTCATTCTGTAATCCATCACTAAAAATAATGTTTAATACTAGGTGAGACTGAAGTCTCAGAGCACCTTGTTTTTTTAAGCTGACAAAGAATGATGTCTCACCTACTTCATCTTGTATTCCTCTAGTAAATAACCAAGGACTAATAATTCTTCAAATCAGTCAGGAAAATATAATGACAGTAGTTAAGCATTGTTTTTTTCTGTAACTGTGTGGACCTGTGTTATTTTTAATATTTCCTGTGATTTAAACTCTGGTGTTTATTATTAAATAGATATTTAGTACTTTCATGTTTTTTTATTATTTATTATTAAATATATTTAAACTTTTCATTGTGGCTGGTCCTTTAGAGAATACTTTGAACTTTGACAGGACTTATCTCTATTTGGTGACAATGTGGCTACTCCCAGAAGGCTTACTGTATTGGCCAAACACTATCATTTTTATTAATATTAATTTCTCTAAGTATATTTGGGTACCCTTGTAAGAGTCTTAGAGTAGCTGGCTTTGGGGTGTCCTGTGGCAGTGTAACTACCTTTATAGGCTGGGCAGAAGAGAGCATAGCTTTTAAATCTGTGCCAGCCTTTCCCAGGTGTGTGTGTGTGTGTGTGTGTGTGTGTGTGTGTGTGTGTGTGTGTGTGTGTGTGTGTGTGTGTGTGTGCGTGTGTGCGTGTGTGTGTGTGTGTGTGGGTGTGTGTGTGTGTGTGTGTGTGTCAGCAACTTGGAGCAGGGACACAAAGTAGTGAGATTTCATAGAGAGGGTGGTGGAGGACTCAGCTGAGGACTCAACCCTACAGCTGTGCCAGTGGAGATTCCTACTGGGGATCTGGACAGAGTGGGAAACTCAGACCCCGGAATGAGTGTGTTCCTTGTGTGCTCTTAAGGAAAACTGTGCTTGATGCAGAGAGTTCCATCTGGAAATAATGGGCATATCCATTTTTGTTACAAGTGAACGTGTCTCTCCAATGTCAGTGGTGAAGATTCAGGCTCCTTAATTACGGGCCCAGAGAGGGCATGTCACAAATATGATTATGCATTTCTTTGTATTGAGTTTTAGACCATGGCTGTGGCACATTTATTTGTCTGCATCAGGCCTTATTGGAAAGTATTTGTATCATTGGGTAATTCTATGACTGCATCTAGTTTGCAATTGTCCACAAGTTTAGTCAGCCAGTGGCCCTTGGTTATTTTTATTTCAATTTCTAATATGAACAGAAAGACTATTTCATATTGCAGACATCTATTTGGAGACGGTTGTTAGTACAAGTGCTGCAACGTATGCAGATGTCAAAATATAATGCTCTTAAGAATTGAGTTGTGATAAATAAGAGAAGCTGCAGCACATATTGAAATTTATGAGATATTTTACTTAGCTTGAGTAGCTCCTTATACTTTCAAAAAAAATCTGCTTTAGTTTTACTGCATACTTTGTAAAAATGGTACTGTATTCTTACTAGAAAATGGTTAAGACATTACACTATTGACAAGGAGCTCTGGATTTTATTCCCACAGTCCCCATTCAGCTACTGTATGGCTCTAAACAAGTCACTTAACAAAACAGGTGTCAGTGTCACCCCTGCATTTTATAGACACACTCATTTTGCATAGCATCATGGTTAGCCAGATGCAAAGAATTGCATACTTCTTCTTTTTATTGTTCTATTGTTGCATTGTGTGCTCTCTTGAAAGAATGGCTAATTAGGTGGGGCTTTCAAGCTGTTATAATTTAATGATCTATATACAATACAATACTGTATGATGCTATTTTGTTTATGTAATTGCCTTCTCTATGTAACTGCTTTTCTACTTCTTTTAATAGACACGTATTATTCTACTAAACTTGATAAGAATACAAATGTTGTTTACCTCCTAAGTGCACAGTATAATGGACGGTTAAAATAAATCCATTCTACAACACAGGTAGCAAACTAGCCAAGACAGATTAAATATTAACTAATTGGATGTCACAAAGCTAGAGAAAAATGTGAAATCCGTCTGCTTCTTATATGGTTTACATCATATCTTGCTATTCTGCATTATTTGCCCAAGCTGCTGTTCTACTGAGAGTATTACAGAAATGCTTTGTCCACTATGTCTGGGGATACTTGGCTATGCCTACTGTCTATCAGACTCCTGACAGGCATACTATTAAGTCCTGCAACAACAACTTCTTGTTTTTAATAGCTATTACATGACAAGACAAGCTAGGTAAATGAATCTGATGAGGTACATGGAGCCTGAGAGTCTGGCTTTTACAGCAGCATATCCATTTAGGAAAAGTTCTAGTTATCATGTGTTTACTAGGAGTAGTGATTAAAATGACACATCCACTAGACATATTGGCAAGCTGTCACGGGATAAGAACTTTTTTTTATCCTTATGGAACTCCTTCTAGCTCATGGAAAATCAGAATGCTCTAGTGACTAGTGAGATGGCTTGGATATAGCTGCAGAGCAATATGCATACATAGAAAAATAAAAAAATATGATAAAATGCACCTTTTAGAAGTCTTATTTCATTCTATGTAGAATTACATAGTTAGAATGAAAACTGCTTCTTTGCAATCTACACATGAAATGGATCTTAAACAGTACTGACTCCCAGTTTTGTTGTAAATATGTCTCTTTTGAGGAAACAAAGGGAGGTATGAAACAGACAACTCAAAATATTTCTTTTTGTCAAAATTTCCTCATTAGCTTGAGAGGTAAAAACAAAAGATTTTTTTCTTAAGCTTCATTAGATATCCGGAATACTTAATTACAGCCATTTTGAGCAAAAGAACTTCTACCTACTAATGAAATAATCTAAAACAAGCATAGTCTCACTTTTATTAGAATCTGTGTCTGGCCTGGTATTCTATATGTGTGATTCAAAAAGTTATATAACATTCTACACCAGCACTTTAAACACAGGAAAATAAAATATAGGGCACCCCCCCCCCGCTTTCAAGACAATTTTAAGTTTAAGTGGAATTAATTGCAAAATTTAGAAGAAAAGCTAATAAGGTTGATACGCATTTTCCTAAAGAACCAGGAATAATTAGCTTAGTTTTCTCATTTACAGTAAAAACAAAAGGAAGATGAACATAATTTTATATATTGCTACTAACTGCTTGCAACTGACTCTTTTCACTTTGGGCCCACAACTGAAAGTCTTCCATCAATACCCCTTTAAGTACAAGCAACAATTAATTCTTTCCTGAGACATCTCTTACAGGTAATGTATTTTCTAAGAGGATAAGGTTCCAGATTTTTAACTCTATATTTCATAAATAAGCACACACTTTTCCTGTTACTGTAAAGATATCTTATGAATATGAAACTCATTGGATACAAAATTGTCTCACAAATTAAACTCAGGAAATTAGGGTGTCAGGTTCTACCTCCTCCAAAAGACCTGTCACTAGCACAGAATCCAAGGCTCAGTCCCTGGGCCACTACTCTTAGATATTTACTCTGAGATGTCAAAACAAATTTTAAACAAGTTTACAGATGATCAAATTTGCAGATTGCAAACTCATTTATATCATAAACTCCACAGAGAATACCAAAAATCCTACCCATAAACTAACACTAAATGTTAAGAAATGTATTATCATAGCCTTCAACAAGCATGACTTTTCTTGTAACTATCACATTGACAACACACCCTAAAAGTTGATCCCTTAGTCAGGGATCTGTGAACTCATGTCTATAACAAACTGTCCTTTTTTAACCGTGTATCAACTATTGTCGGGAAGTCCTTTTTCATTGCACAGCATATATCTAAAGGCATGGCATCCATTCCAGGGATGTAATCACTCTACTGTACATAGCTCTCATCAGGCAGATCGCTAAATATAATGCCTCATTTGGTATTTGCCTTTGCACATACTTGACAAAACTGGAGTGATCACAATGCTTTCTTGCTAAATATAAGCAAGAGCCTACATCACAAAAACCTATGAAGACCATCTAAAAGCCGTTTTCCTCTTATCAGTATTAGACAGGCTACACAGAGGTGACCTCTGCCTCACATATAGAACCACAACAAATTCTATTCTGTCAGACATGCTGTGCATTTGCACATCCAATAGTTGCATAGAAACCTGCTCAAAGGAACTCAATCTGTTTTGCATCATAAGCAGAACATGTTATAGGGATAGATATGTATCACAGAGAATACTTTTTCTATGGAACTGTCTTCAACTCCATATAAAGCAAAGTACTTCTCTTAAATTATTGAAATGTAATTTGGACAAATGATCGGAAACTGCATATCATACAACGACCCCCCCCCCATTAATATTCCAAAACATGCACGCTGATTGGTCAGCGTGCACGTTGTAAATCAGACTTATACTAATGGAAAAAGGTCTGGTCACCCGGACTTTTTCCATTAGTATAAGTCATTTTTTTTTTTTTTTTTTTGGACAGCAATGGAGATCGGAAGAGCTCCGTTGCTGTTATCTCACTATGTTGAACGAGTGTAACATAGCGAGCTATCTTAAAAAAAAGCAACGGACATCTTCCTTTCTCCGTTACTTTTTTTAAAGCTGTCTCACTATGTTAAACTCTTTTAATATAGCGAGACATGTTTTTAAAAGCAACGGAGATCTTCCTTTCTCTGTTGCTTCCACACACAGTTCTGATGTACTGCATAACCATACGCATGCGCAGTACATCAGAACTGCCGCAGAATACTGGACAGCTGTAGAAGGGCAGCAAGGAGGCATTATACAATATGAATATTTAGGAAAAGTAAGTATTTATTTTCTTAAATAATGTCATTTTATAATAACAATAACCCATTTCTGGGTGTGGGTAATGCTGGATTTACCCACAGTTGTCTTTGTTTGGTCACTCGGGCTTCGTCCTCATGACCAAACCATACCAACCATGGGTAAAGCCAGCATTACCCACACCCGGGCGTGGTTTATTGCTTAATTAACCCCTAGTTTAGCACACATGTCTATCATGGATAGGGGTGACAAGTAAATGTCTTAGCATATTCTTTTTCTACCCAACATTGCGTTATTTCTAGACAAAATATAAAGGCTAAAAACTACCATGGGAATATAGGATCAGGTTTCTTAAGAGCCAAACAAATCAATAGTCAAGTTAAGTACCTATGAACTTATGAATGCAATTTCACAATGTAGGTTCTGTTGCAGGTTTTAAAAAATCTAAACATAGCTTACAAACACGTTACAGTTTGAATTAAGAAAAGAAGAAAAAACTACCCCCTCAACACATTTTAAATACTTTTCTTTCTCCATGGTATCACATTAAATTTAAGCTAAATGAAATAGGGGACTAGGAGTCAAAATGAAATAAGCTAGGTGGAATGGAACGAAAGTACAGTTGTGTAAGTTTTACTTAAAATAACAGTAGATATATCAAATTTCTTATTGCTACAGTAGCCTTTTGGCTATGAATTGTACCTTACCTAAGATACAACAACCAGGCAGCTTCACAAAGTTGCGGCTCTCTCCTCACCTACACCCTGATTGCTGATTGGACAGCCTACTACTGAGAAACCAACAGTCAGAGTGAAGAAATCTTCAGGAATTTCTTGCCCATAAAGAGAGAAAGAACATACTCATCTTGAAACACTAAAAACTTTATATCCCAACAATTAACTATATACAAAAGTAGTAAGATGGTGGGTGGGTGTGCCTACTGCAACAGTGTAAAAATCAAACATCTTAATTTTTAGTAAGTGCAATTTACACAACTGTATTATGTTCATCATTCTCACTGCAACATGGTTTACTTACAAAAGTCTATCTAGCATGAGAGGAGGAAGGAGAAGTATCCAGAAGCCTCTGGAGAAAGGTCACAGCAAAGCCAGTCCTGGAACTGGAAAGGAATCCAGTTTGTAATGCTTTGTAAAACTATTTAAAGTAGAACAAGCTACTGCCCCAAGAATGCTTCTAGGGTCCACTCTTTTCCAATATGCCATAGAAGATGCCAAGGCTCTAGAAGAAGGTGCCTTGGCACTGCTTGGAACTGATTAACCTGTTTGAAGGATTAAAGAGTGACTTAGAGATACCTCCCAAGCCATTATAGTCAGCCTGCACAGAGGGTATGACCTGATGCTGCCCTGTTATTGTACCACATCACAGTGCTGTCTGTACTCAACTGAAGAGGTCCAGTGGAACAAAAGTGATGAAGAGATAATAACCAATACCACTAACATTTATATGCTTTGGTCCGTCTGAGGTATTCTACAAGCATTGCACCTTTACCCCTATAGAAATTGCTCCCCAAGAAAAACCGAGATGTTTGTATTTAAAGGCCAGCTTGAGATCTGAGAAGAAAAGGGGAGACCTAAAATTAGACCCATTTTCTCTCTTCATCAGTGCAATTCCTTTCTAATAAAGCCCAAAACTGGTTCTATGTGTTTTTGACAAACCACTGATTTTGTACAATGTGTAATATGGCAACAGGAATCATGGGAATCACAGAATCATGAACCATAGCATCTCGAGATATTCTCTAGCAAAAGTCTGACACTGATTGGAGCTTTACTTACAGATAAAAATCCACCTTCTCCTTTGCATGTAATGCATTCTGCTGAGAGGAGTCTAGAAGGTAAACCAGAAACACAATCCTGTCTAACACAGTCAAGTATGATTTCTGAACACTTATCTAGAATCTCGGATCGGTAAGAGGAGATGGAACCAATGTTAAGGACTCTAGACATCTGGAAAAAGACAATGCAATGATATGTAAGTCATCCAAATAAGGAAATGTGTGAATACCCTGCAGTCTGCAATGAGCTATCACTGGAGCTAGACAGTTTGTAAGCTCTCTTGGAGCTGAAGATAATCCCAAGGCTAATGCAAAGAATTGATAATAAGACCCAGATAAAGAGAATCTGAGACATTTCTTGAAGCCTGGGGCTATAGGAATGTAATAATATGTATCCTTTAATCTAATGTTATCAAGCTGCTCAAAGAATGAATGTGAGATAACAGAATTTGAAGGGTCAACATTTTGAATTTTGATACTTTGACATACAGACTGAGAAAGGAAAAATCTGGTACTGGCCTCCAAGAGTGTTTTTCTTAAACATTCTGGGATAGAACTTTGCCCCATTTATCTAAAAGCACTGGTTCTATAAATTTTATGGCAAGTAAATGATGCAGATCCGGAGAAAAAAGATCTTTTTGATTCAGGAGATGGTGAGGAATTCCCCTAAAGAGGTATTTGTATCAAGTGCCAACTGCAAACCTCCTGAGACCATGTTTAGCACCCAAGGGTCCGAAACAATGTGATGTCAAAGGGAAATGTTTCCTGGGACAGATTTCATGAGATAGGGGCTGAAGGGGATAAAATGCTGGCATAGTCATTCTGATGTATTTAGACTGGGCATTTTATTTATTTATTCATTTCTTTGGACAAAATCCTTGTTTCTTGTTCTACCCTCCTGCCATCTCTTTTTAGCTCTTAAGTAGGCAGGGGAATTGGGAGATTTTCAAAATCTTGGACACTCCCTAAATTAACTTCCCTCTTTCATTAAACATTTTGAGGATCTGAGTAGCAGATAGGCCAAACAAAATTTCCATATATAAAAAAAAATTCAAAATTTCAGACTCATTAGCTGACATTTTGTTATGCACCCAGGCATTGCTTCTCAAAACCTCTACCACGAATAGTGGCCTTTGACACAATATCTACATACTCATACACATTCTTCAAGGCATGTTTAGATACTTGAGAAAGATTTGAAACAACAGAATTCAGCAACAAACTATTATCTCAGGAATCTGAGGTGGAGAACTCACTCAAACTTTTTGCACAAAACAGAATAAACCTCCACGTATCCTATAAGCTGAAATGGAAATAGAGAAAATTAACTTACCAAATCTATTGACTTGCCTTCTTTGTTCACCTTGGAGGGGCTGCTATTCACAGTGTCTTTTCCCAATTAGAGAAGAGATATTTATATTACATGGATCTAATCTAAGATAACAAAACACAATTTTTTAATCGGCTTCACTTTATACAGCTTATCCACATTTTTGGGGACTGATGGCTGAGAGTCAAGATTATTACAGGTAGCATTAAATACATCCTTCAAGGTTTCCATAATTAGAGGTATAGATGTAGAATGAGGTATATCCATTTGCAAAACATTACAGTATATCCTCAGTTCAGGGGGAAGATTCACCTGCTCACACAAAAATACCTCATATATCTAGGAAATAGACTGAGAGAAAGAAAATTCATCCAAAGGAGGTGGATAGCACCAAGTTTCCTCAGAATCAAAATTATGGGCTTGAGAGTCTACAGGAGAAGAAGTCCTGTCACTGTCTATGAAAAAAAAGGGGAGGGGTGACACCTAATGGCAGCAGCTGCTTCAGATCTCATCAGGAAAAATGCTTCTTTTGTCTTCTATTTTACCAGAAACTTTAAGAAAAGCAGTTAAAGAGGAAGGAAACATGGTTAGGTTAAGTTAGAGTGCTGAGAATCTGTTAAAAATTGGATATGCCTTCTCATTATGCTGTGGGTTTGATCAGCTTCTTACAGTGAGACCTGTAAGTTGAAACATACTACAATAACTACTACAGCTAAGGATTTTGCTGGAACATGGAGATGAATGCAAACTTTGAGCAGATTGCACATTCATGCAACTGGTAGTCACAAAAAAAGGAAAAGATGTACCAGATTGAGGAAAAGAGGTACCAGATCAGGGATTTCAGTCAGACTGCAGGTAAACCCTCACAGGCCTACACTGCCCTCCATACTACTAGCCAATTTATGCTCACTTGAAAATAAGATGGATCATTTAGACTAGAACTGTCATCACAAAACAAGGTAAAAAACAGCAATTTATTTGTGTTTAACTGAAACCTGGTTAAACCAAAATATCAGTGATAGCACAGTAAATGTAGAGTGCATGGTGACTTGGACACATACACTGAGTTGGTCACAGCTTACATTTCTAAGTGTGTAGATGATGTAAAAAACATCAGACTCATCACCATATGGCAAATCAAAAACCTTGGCTAACTAGTGAGGTGTATGAGCTCTTGAAAGTAAGAAATTCAGCTTTCAAATCCCAAGGTATGGAAGTGTTAAGTGTGGGCTAGAGACAAACTGAACAAATAAATTAAAGAGGTGAAAAGATCTTATGGCAGAAAAGTCCAAAATCACTTCAGGAACCAGAAGGATATCAGGCAACTATGGAAAGGAATTCAAACCATCATCGACTACAAGCCTACAACAGCTTCACGTGATGATATTATAGAGTTTCTGAACCAACT
Organism: Protopterus annectens; assembly: GCF_019279795.1. NCBI lineage: Eukaryota > Metazoa > Chordata > Ceratodontiformes > Protopteridae > Protopterus > Protopterus annectens. The sequence continues at coordinate 7,086,134 of NC_056736.1, read as the reverse complement.
GAACAAATTCTTCAGTAGATTTGATGCTGACAACAAAACAGCAGCATGCAGACTCTCTGAAGACAAGGCTGCAGTGCTGCTGAGCTTCAATACAATTGATGTCACCAGAACCCTAAAATTTGTCAACCCGAGGAAAGCAGCTGGCTCTGACAACATCATGGCCAGGGTACTAAGGGAATGTGGGACGGAATTGGCTCCAATACTCACTGACATCTTTAACACCTCACTCCATCTAACCAGTGTTCCAAAATGCTTCAAGGAGATAACCATCATTCCTCTACCCAAGAAACTACAGCCAAAAACTCTGAATGACTACTGACCAGTTGCTTTATCCTCAATGGTAATGAAGTGCCTGGAGAGGCTGGTCAAAGAACATATAGTCTCAATCTTATCTGTGACACTGGACACATTGCAATTTGCATACAGGACAAACCATGGTACAGGGGATACCATCACTAGTTCTCCATTAAACACTGACCCACTTAGAAGGCAAAACTGCTATGCAAGATTGCTATTCATTGATTTCAGTTATTCCTTCAACATCCCTCAGAATCTAATAACATAGCTACTTCAACTGGGGATAGACTCTCAATTATGCAACTGGATTCTGTGCTTCCTTACTGAAAGGCCTCGAAAGGTTCGTGTGGGAGACAACAGCTCTGGAAGTATCATCCTGAACACAAGAGTACCAGAGGGCTGTGTCTTAAGCCCTCTACTTTTCACTCTGCTGACGCATGACTGCATGGCCACACATGAGATGAATAGAATCATCAAATTTGCGGATGACACAACTGTTATAGGCCTGGTTAAAGATGGAGAGGAGGAGGCCTACAGAAAAAAGATTGATCAACTACTGGTCTAGTGTGACAACAACAATCTTGCAGTGAATGCCAACAAGACAAAGGAGTTGATTGTTGATTTCAGAAGATCTCAAGTACTACACAAACCTCTAGTGTAGAAAGGGATGACTGGAAAGGGTCAACAGTGCAAAGTTCTTGGATGTTCATATCACAGAGAACATATCCTGGTTAATCCATGCATCCACCAAAGTCAAAAAAGCTCAGCAATACTTGCACTTTCTAAGGAAACTTAGAAGAGAAAATTACCAAGCTCCATATTTCAGACCTTTTATAAGAGCACCATTGAAAGTGTACTGACCAACAGCATTGCAGTCTGGTATAAGAGCTGTAAAAGTCAGGATCGGAAGGCCCTCAAGAGAGCTGTAAAGTCAGCAGAAAGAATCATTGACACCTCCCTTACACCTCTGGAAGATCTACACAAATGCCAGTGCATCGACAGGGCCAAAAAGATTTCCAGCGATCCAACGCATCCTGCCAATGGTCTGTACACTCACCTGTCCTCAGGCAGGAGATACAGAAGCCTGCATTGTAAGACCACCAGACTAAAAAACAGTTTCTTTCTGCTCTCCATTAGACTGTTGAACTCTTGGGAAAATGAACCATGTTGTCTGTTACATACATAGCCTATCAAGGGGTTTATTTTATGGATGTGCAATAATTAAGTGCAATACTAAGGTAGCTCACCTTCGGTGCGTAGGTGAGCTACCTTAATGTTAATATATATAATTATTATGGATGTGCAATATTAAGGTAGCTCACCTATGCACCGAAGGACTGTAAAGGGCAATATACAAACTGTGCAGTAATTCAGTCTATTCATAGACATGCTGCTATTGTTTCAATTTTACGTTGACAATATTACTTTCATACTGTTCCTTGTCTTCCTTGTCTCCTGTTCTGGGATGGGTGTAAGTCACTGCTGTCCTACTTTACTTACAAATTGCTACTTATTAAAATTATACTTTGATATTTTATTAAGTTTTCCCTGTCTATATGTACAACTGTTTCCTGCATTGAGAATGAAGCATTGTAATTTTGTTCAGCTACACTGCTGTGTAGTTCTGAATGACAATAAAGTTTTCTTTGACTGACATTAACTATGACAAATTCCTCTGACAGAATTTACACAGTAATTTATTTTGTGGCACTGACCTCAGGAAAGGATTTCTGAGCATCAGAATTATCAACTTGCAGTAATTGTCTGTCTAAATTAAGAAAATCTTCTTTTCTAACAGGCATCATTTCTTCATATGATCAACTTTTAACCTTCTGTTTTTTCTTTGCAGGTAAGATCCTGGCAGAAGCCAGTCTCAGAGATGGAAGTTTAACCATATCAAGATGTCTCATTCCCTGGATACCCTGAGAAGCATCCACTAGAGTGTCTCCCTAACCCAAAGGAAATGGTTCTCCCATGCCCTATCAGCACACTGGAACATATGAAAAGGATGTTGCTGACCCCCAGTCCATGAAAGCTGAAAGAACTACAGCACAGGAACCCCAGACAAGTAAGTGAGTGCTCTGCGGAAAACCAGTAGGCCGCTACAGGTTCACTCACCAACAGATGAGGCACTATTAGTGTGGCAGTAATGACTCACTACTTATGTTGTTTCTTCCTTCTAGTTACAGTAGGAGAAAGCCAGCTGAACTGCAGTAAGTATGCATGCAGCAGCCAAGAAAGAAGTCTGGATACATGTAAGCATAGCTGGAATGAATCATTTGGAAGGTAAGATGTCATTCAATTGTTCACAACTAACACACACACACACACACACACACACACACACACACACACACACACACACACACACACACACACACACACACACACACACACACATGCATTCTTACATGCACAGTTACTTTAATTATGAACAAAATGCAGAAAGCCCTCTCAGAAATTAAGCACTTGACCATAAAAAGCATTTTTGCCTTTTTAAAATACTTGCCACCCTTAAAAAAGTCCTAAGCGAAGAATAGCAGTCCATGAAAGGAAACATCCAATACTGAGAAAAAGTATAGGTTTCTTAAAGGGGGAATACTCTTTTTAGTCACCAAATAAAGCATAACACTTACTTAAAAGGGCAATAAATTCCTTTTGGTATTAACCTGCCAGAAATGAAGCTTCAAGGCTGATTGCTGCTCATGTGAATCCTCACAGCTGCTTCCTCCCATGCAGAAAAAATATACTGAAATGTTTTCACTTTGACTGCTGATTTCTTTCCAGTTGGCTGTCCAATTAGTAGTAAAATAGAAAATAGTAGGTAGCCCATAGTTGAGTTAAAAATTGTTGGTTGTCCACAGCTGAGTTAAAAATTGAAAAAAATAGTGTAATCAGGGAATGTGCTATCTAAAACTGAAACTAAAAAGCAAGAGACAGACTACAATATAAGACCAGCTTATTAACACTTGATATAGGCTAACCAAATAATCCAAGATATATTAATTGACTAACAAAATAATTGGCTAACTAAAAAATATCTACCATTAGGCATCTATCAGAATAACTCAGAATAAATAGTAATAAATATAAACTAATCCACTTCTAACAAGGATCACTTTCGTATCAAATAAATACTTCCTCAGGTTTGTGTGTCAATAACAAATTATAAAGTGAATGAACATGTATAAATCTATAAGTGAAAATCTAAGTTGGATGAAAATCAAAACTATAATTGGTAAGGTGGAAATACAGTGATAAATGTTACAAATAAAGCACTAATGCCATCTGTTAAAGTGTGGCATCTAACTAGGAAACAGTTTGAGTGTGGAAGAATGCACTCAAGAAGAGTGTCCCATTTGAAAACAAATGTACCCTTATATGTAGAGCCATAAGAAATACACCATATGTACTTAAACCAGTGAACCATAAGAAGAAAGGTATGTTTAATTAATTAATTAAAACAACTGTCATGAAGTTAATCCTGTGCAAATGTGCCTAGCATTAACAAGTCCACACAAATGGTTCTAAAGTGAAATGATGCAACTAATCACTCTGCTTGGAAATGAAATAATGTAACCAGTTGCCCTGTTTGGAAACTAAACCTGCAAAGCCAGAATGGTTGATGGTAAAATAATGTGGCTTATGAATATAATATGTTACATACATTTTAATTGGTATAACTAAGGTTTACCAAAATAGAAAATAGAACAATCAAACCACTTAATCCCAGTCAGAAAAGAATGTAACTTCTTTATAAGACACTACTATCTCCTGAATTGTACAAAGCTAATAAAGTGACTTAAACTTATTAAAAATACAATTATGTGACATATAAAGTAACATTAAATCTTCTTAATAAGTTAGCACAGAATGTTAAGAATATTAAAACTAGTTGAAATGTGAGAGTGTTTAACAGATAAACCATGCTAAAATCAGGGGCGGCTCGTGCTATAGGACTGTGGGACTGCAGCCCCTCCACCTGTAAAATGGATTAAATTCCCCCCACCGTAGATTCTGCAGGATCACTATGGAAGAGCTGGTCTGAGGACAGATGATTGCTGCAGAGGACATAGCTAAGTACAGGTAGGGTGTTTATAAAGGACAGAGAATCCAGTGTGTGTGTGTGCGTGTGTGTGTGTGTGTGTGTGTGTGTGTGTGTGTGTGTGTGTGTGTGTGTGTGTGTGTGTGTGTGTAATGCCCCAGTTGCTATATGGTGGTGGGTAGAGAATAAGGCTTGAACCCTGTACCTTGGACCCAAGTGACAAGAGTCTGAATTCCCTACCTACCACCATTTGTAAAATGTGTGCAGATTTTTGCCTCATATTTGTTCTGTTCCTCATAAAATCTGTGGTTTCTGTATTTTTGTTACTTTACTTACACAGGGTTCAGTCCTGGGTCCTCTCCTGTTTGGTATCTACTTCTCTGAAGTACAGGCTAACACAGAAAGTCATTGGCTAACTAAATTCATAGATGACTACAAACTAGGAGCCATAATCGAAACTCCTAACGATGTGGACATCCTTCAAAAGGGCCTCACTGCGACAGATGCCTGGTGTCAAAGCCATGGTCTCAAGCTCAATGCCAAAAAGTGCATTGTCAGCATTGTCATCCCCTTTGGTAAAAACTCAGTACCCATGAACTACCACATAGGTGGTAGTCTACTTAACATCGAAAGTGTGATAAGAGACCTTGGGACACAGGTGGACAGTAGTCTCTCCTTTGATAATCACATCACCACAGTGGTCAGGAAATCCTTCTACATGGCACAACTCATCACAGAAGGTTTCTTATCCAAAAAAATGAGGTCATTGTTCCCCTCTACTCATTACTCATTAGACCCATTATAGAGTACAATGCCCCTTTTGGTATGTGCCTCACAAGACATCTACAACAACTGGAAAGGCCGCAAAAATACCTCACAAAAAGGATTACTGGCCTCAGACAGATGCCTTACTCAGACCGTCTCAAAAAACTCCAGCTTTACTCTGTCGCATATTGCCTACTCAGAGGCGATCTCTGCCTAACATACAAAGCTATGTCAAACCTAGAGCTGTTGGACATGCTCCACTTAAAGAAATCCCAATCCCTCTGGGTTACATGCTCTAGGGACCTAAACCTTGTCACCACAATAAACAGAACATGCTGGAGGGATAGATTCCTGTCCCAGAGACTTCCCATACTCTGGAACAGACTAGCTATCTATGTCAAACAGAGCTCCTCATTAGCACTCTTCAAGAAAAATCTTGATGATTGGATGATTGGATGGGTAATAGGAAATTCACCCCGGGGATCACTTCTGTGGTTCTGCTTGACAGGGGCACAGGGAAATAATTTTCTTGGGTGGGGAAAGCCAGGGTACCTTTTTGGCTAGGCTTGTATAGGCCCTAGGACCAATAACCTAGTACCTACCTATGAACCTATGAACATAGCCAGTAATGCAGTGGTGCAGTGATAGCAGTATTGCCTCATAGCTATGGGGTGCTGGTTTGATACTTGGCTGGGGTGCCTTCTGTGTGGAGTCTGCATGTCCTTCATGGGTTTGGTGTCCTCAGTGGGTATTTGTCCCTATTTTTTGGACTGTATTCCCCCATTATTGGCTTTGTCCATGTTTTTTGTGCCAAGGTTGAGAGCTATGTTGATATCTGAACTCAATGAATATGTTTGGGGGCTGTATTCCCCAATTATTGGCTTTGTTCAGGTGTTTTGTGCTAAGATGTTGACAGTTATGGTGAGAACTAAATTCACTAAATGGTAGACATTTAAGTTTCAGTCTTCCTTTCTTTCATAAAAATAGATGATTTGGCATAGTGGTATGTTGCTCTGGCTGTTTTGCACAGGGGCCTGGGTTCAATAGTTGGCAGTGAAATGTATGGTGGCAACACGGCATTTTATTCTAGCATCTTCCAACATTATACAAGCAATGTTTAAAATGTGTCCCTGGTTTTTGGGCTTTTGTCCCCCCCAAATAAATTTTGTCTTTTTCCAGATTTCTTGTGCTGCAAAGTTCAGAGATACAGCTGAGTGTCGAGTAGATTTTATAAGGAGCTGAGAGCTGCAGGGGAACAAAAGTTTAGTGATGCTTATGCCGAGTCACCTTACATTGCAAATAGCACAACAGGGAGTGTACTTGCTTTTGACGCAGAAGGCTGTGGGTTCTTCTCCCACAGTAGGTAGATCCATTGCAGAAACTGTACTCTGTTGTAAAGGGGATTGATGCTGCAGTCCTCTTTGGTGAAGATACCTAGTAACTATGAACCTATTATCAGTTTGCCATCCATTCCCTATTGTGATATTACTAGCATTATCATTTTTTTAATGCAACATAGGCAATTTATTCCTCAATGGCAACAGACACTTTATTGGTAGATGAAACAATGACATATAAAGTTGTTTGCTAGCAGTAACCTCTTTGTGCATATTTACTGATACTGGTGGACTGTAGAAGTTTGAGTAGACTTTTATGATGGAAATGTTCTGAATTGGGCAGTTTTGTCATTATTGTTGCATGCATTTTGTTTCATTGTTTACTGGAAAAATGTTCAAAACAATAAATTTAAATGCCCTCTAACAACTGTACTGTATTGTACAAGGAATATAATTTAATACAGTCAGGAAGGTGTATCAAAGAGCATGTGTATGTTTCGTGTTCAAGGGGCCTATGATTTGAAAACAGCCCAAAATTAATCTTTGTCTGCAACTGGCAAAATGTATTTTCTTTGAATGTGTGTTTCAATGCTGTTTCAATGAACATGAGCTTCAAGGGCAGAGAAGTTTTAATGCTAAGTCTATTTTCATTGTAAGACTGCATTGCTTTGTTTAGCAGATATCTATTAGGGTTTATGCTGTAAAATATACAATAAAACTTTTAAATGAAATCCATATCATCGCAGAAGAAAAGCAGTATTCACATTACAGTGTTTATGGCAAATGGGGTGAAATAACCAAGGGATGGGACATAGGAATGGCTGCAGGGGGGACACTCCATTCGACCATGATTTTGTGAGGGGTGGAAGGGCAGCAAAATCAGGCAGCCCAGGCTGAACTATACCTCTCAACTGTCCAGAATTTTGCAGAATGAATAGATTTTTGCTTCTTATTTTTGGTTTGTTCCTCATAAAATTTGTGGTTTTCTGCCAAATCATTTAGGAATGAAGCCACTAAATAATGACAGACATTGAGTTTCAGACGTCATAACCTTCAGAAAATGCATGCTAAAGCAAGACCTGTTATTCTATCAACTGTCTTTTTGGTAGTGTTTGTATTTTCCCCCAATATATTTGGCCTTATCCAGATTTCCTGCATTGAGAGGTTGAGAGGTACATGCAAATAAATTGCTTTATAGAATTAGGAATATCCAAACCTCTCAACTGTCTCCAATTTTGGCTCAAAATGTTGCTCTCCCCCTAATAATTTCTCTGCAAAATGGCAATTTTGGAAGAAAACGTGGAGGGTTTACAATTATAAATAACTGTAATGATCAGAGTTATAGATTACTTCCATTTCAGAAATGCATGTAGATGCTCTTATTTTGTCAGCTGCTCAAGTTAACAGTACTAATTTTAAAAAGGTGTCTCTTCTTTGACAGGTTCCCAACTGTATTGTGTGGCAATTTTATATTTTTCATAACATATTTGATCTGTTTTTCATAACATTGTGTTTTTCTGGCAAATTAGTAGCAAATCATTAAAGATAGAAGTTAGAAAATAATGGCAGACATTTGAGTTTCAGATTTCATACCCTTCAAAAATTCATACTAATGCAAGACCTACTACTATTCTATTATCTTTCTAAGTTTATAAGAGCAATATTTAAAAATTGTCTTTATTTTTGGACTGTGTCCTACTTCTATGTATGGCTTTGTCCAGATTTCTTGCTCTGAGGTTGAGAGGTATGAGTGTCAGAGCCATCACCATCAGCCAGAGACATCTCAAACTGTGACCTACTTGTTGCACTCTACTCCCCTTTGTAGTGGCTCTGGATGTGTCCAAGAAAGGAAAGGAGCAGTTATGCAGTGTAAGTGTGCAGAGTATTCCCCCATCCAAGGTAGACCACAAGTATGACTGTGGCTTTTCATCTGTCCTTGATTTTGCAGAATGTTCTGGTTTTCTGTCATATTTTTATACTGTTGATTTGTGCAGCGGTAGTATTGTTGCCTCACAGCAAGAGGTTCTCCCATTCGATTCTCTGCTGGAGTGCGAGGAGTGCCTTGTGTGTGGAGTCTGAATGTCCTCCCCATGGTTGGTTGGGCATTTGAAAGACATGCGTAAATGGGCGTGCCTTCCTTGAAGATTGAACGTTGAGCTGGCACCTCGGCATTCATCAAAATCTACTGCCAATCATTAGCGGACCAGAGTTCTGCTGTGGCGATCCCTAACCGGGAAAAGCCGAAAGACAACAACATTATTCAGAAAATGCATGCTGTCACAGTGCCCTGTTGTTCTGTATTAAAGTAGCAATGCTTTAATGACCATCAGGTAAGCTTGTCGGAGATTGTAAGATGCAAGTAAGCTTTAATAAGCATACTGTTAAAGAATTACCAACACTGAAAGCCTTTTCATTGTTGCCTTGCAGAGAATATTTACATAACTAAGTAACCTACAAGCCTTAGGTATTGAAATGCATATGACAGTATTTGTAATAAAGGATGGGATTATAGTATTTTTAGAAGCTCATTACATTTGTTGGAGGCTTGCAGTTATCTTTGCAGGCTTTACCTGCAAACATAGCTCTCAACCTTCCAGCTCCAAAATGAGGAACACTCACTTTCATAATGTGGAACAAATGGGCAAAATGTGGAACTCATACTAAATGCTTTACTAACAACTCAACTATGAAAAGGGGTAGGGTGTGGTAAAAATATGATGGTTTTCATAATAAAGATCATTTAATGAATTAATATGATTAATTTCTCTATTTACCATTTATCACTTAAAAAAATTCCTAACTGAATTGAATGAAAGACTCTTTTTTTCTTAACTTGAAGGAACTTGAACTAAAACAAACTTTTAAGACCCCAAATGAGGAGTGCGATGAGGTAATGGTATGAGGTAAGGAGAGGTATGCCTGCAAATTAAACAGAATGCCAATCTATCACATGTGGTCCATAACTTGTGCAGTAATCCATTAAGCAATTTATCTTGAGCTTGTTTCTTGTTCGCTGTTCATTTTTTACTTTGATCATGTGTTCTCCATGAAACAAGTAGATAGTTGTTGTCAGGCAGCAGGTCTTTTTTGGATAAGAAACATTTTTACAAGTGGAGGTATCACAGAGATTGCTATTTTCAGCATGTTACTTAGTAATTTTATAAAGCTGAATATAAATTATACTTAGAACTGCAGTGCATGGAGAAGTGGTTTGAGCTGAGTGCTGCTTGTTTTGTTTTTTTTATACTTGATTTTGACTGTCATTCCAGTAATGTATTTAAAAAGCAATTTATTTTTTCATGGTTCACAACCTTTGTGTTTCCATCTAGATATTAAGTAAGCTGTCATGTAGCCAATGCATTGAAATAATTTTTTCTTCTACACTTTATTTTGTCTTGATTGGACTCTCGTAATGATGGTTTGGCACCCAGGGAAGCATATCTAATTAAAGTTCCAGTTGTTGTGGTTTTGAGCACAGCTCCACCCTTTTTAGTTAGTCACATCCCTTCCCATTGACCCCACCCACTCAGCTGTCTCCTGCAGTGTTCGATATTTGTTTTTAATAATGTTAGCCTGCACTCTCATCATTAATCAGTCCCATATCAGTCTTTCAATAGTCTTTTTAAAAGTGGGGCAGTTTTCTGAGTTCTAGTGTGTTTTTTTATGGAGCAATAATAATTCAGCCCTGTTTTTCTAAGAGTTCGGTTTCAGCTGCCACACTAGTTCACATTTTTCTAAAAGATTAGGTATGTCTCTTTTCAGTTCCAAAATGTCCACACAGGCAATAATTTGAAATTTAAAGCCAATATGTATTTTGTGAAGCTGCAGGTGCCAAGCCAGTTCATTAGTCTTGCACTTGCCTCTAATTCACAAAGATGGCCAGAAATCCTTCTTTTAAGACTGTTGAGCATTTTCCCATATAAACTGCTTTACAGTCATTGTAGCTCACCCTGTAAACCACCTGAATTGAGTTACAGTCATCTCCTGCATTAGTTTTAATCAATTTATTTAAATAAGGGCAGACAAATGTCTCCTTGCTGTATGTGCTGACAAAAGACACAGTTGGCCCCAACATTTATTGGTGCATGTATCCTGTGGACTGGGCCTACCTTCAAACCAATTCCTGATGTTTCTGACTTTCCTGTACACAAAAGAAGGGGCTTCTGCAAGGCTGTCCATTAAGTATGAGCTTTCAGTAGTTATGGCTGTAGATCAGAGTGTAAAGTGCGTGTGCTATATCTTTAAGAAATATGCAATGCTGTACATGTTTGTATAAATTACATAAATTGCAATCCCTAGTACCATTTTGTAGAAGCAAATAGAGAGTGAGCATGCATGATCACAGTTGTTAGCTTGTATATAAGTTACTTAAGTTATAGTTTGTAAGCCTCTATAGTGATGTGTTTGTATAAAATAAAGCTGCTTGAACACAACACATAAAAACTTGTTTATTCATGTACTAGCAGGAAAGCAACATGGTGTCAGAACTGGGATTGAAGAGAGAAGAACATTCCAAGCCATGAGATGCAAAGGCAACAGCAAAGATAAAACCAAGAGAAAAGAGCAAAAACATAACCAGAAAGAATCAAAGGTAATGAGAAATAACATGAATTATTTACTCAATACAAAAGACAAAAAGGGGCATTAGAAGGGCACAAAACCACATTATCAGGCAAGCGCAAAGTATGAAAAGTTTGTTAGCTAAAGAAAATGTTTACGATAAAAGTGTTTGATGAAATGATTAACACTAAAGCAAAAAAGCATGTTTAAAGCAAAATGAGTGTGCTTAAGACAAAGATGGGCATGTTTAAAGTAAAACAAGCACAAGAAAAGCATATTGGGCATGAAAATGGCTTAAACAAGCAAAACAAATATAATAATAATAAAAGAAAGGGCACAGTAAGCAAAAATAAAGCAAGGTGACAGCATGTGCTGTGTTTGGGCATAACTACAATTTCATATTGTATCAAGGGCATAACTAAAGTTATTCAAATTATCTCAGAGTGTGTAAAAGTGCTTGCATTGTGTGCTTATTACTGTGCATGTATTTCAAAGAGTTCATTGTGTTCAAAGTGCAAGTACTTTGTGTATATAGTCAAAATATAGCTATTTCAAGAAAAAGTTATTGGTCTCGCCATTAAAGAGTGATTCTTCTACTGTAAAGAGTTGGCTAGCAAGGTACAGCCATTTTGGGTACTTTTCAGTCTGCTGTGTGCAATGTTTCACAAAGTACAATTACTTTGAAAGTTATTGAGTTTTGGGCAACAGATGTTCGATATTTTTGCATTGTACAGTTGCTTGACATGTTGCTTACAATGATAAGAGGTGTTTTTTGCAAAAGACAACATTACAAGAGTGTTACAGTGCTCATGAGTTATTCAGTTGCACAGTAAAATTATTGAATGTTTCTTGAAGTAATGACTTTAGCAAGTGATGGTATATGACTGTAGCATTTCTGCCTTTACCAACAATATTCTAAAAGAAACAAAACGCCCAAGAAGTTTAAGTTCTTGAATGTTTCTTAAATTAATGACTTTAGCAAGTGATGGTATATGACTGCAGCATTTTTGCCTTTACTGATAATATTCTGAAAGTAATGAAATGCCCAAGAAGTTTATTTCACAATGTCCAGTAAAATATCGGAAAGCCCGAGAAGTTTATTTTGCAAAGTCCATTTATTAAAAAGTACTACAAGTTTGTTCATTTGCATAACTCCGATAAGCCCGATGAAAGTATAAGTTCAGACCACAAAGGCATGGGACAAGTTTTGTTTATGCCAGAAACTTATGCATATGTGTATGTGTGTATATTCATGCTTATTCGCAAACCTATCCGCTGGTATGTGTTAATATGGTAGATGGATTTTGAAAGCTTCTACCACTTGTGTTTAATCAGAATGAGCAAGAGTATGATATTTTTATACAAGCAGCTTACGCAGATGGCAATGCATGCAACAGAGCATTCATTTTGCTAAACCTAGCAGGGTCTGAGGCCATAGAAAGAGATTGTTCATTTTTCTATGCACCTGTAGTGTATGAAGTAAAAGGTGCAGACCACCATATTGTTGTTCAAGCTGAATCAAGGGAAGACCCTGAGTATTTGAAGAGCAAGTTTAGAGAAATGTGCAACCCCCAGATGAATATTACATTAGAGAGGCATTTGTTTTACACAAGAGATCAGAAACCACGGGAAACATTTGCAGCTTATATAACTGACTTGAGAAACAGAGCTAAAATGTGTTGGTGTGGTGATCTAAAAGATGAGATGATAAAGTATGGGCTTGTATGTGGTATTAATAGTGGTGCTATAAGAAAGATTTTACTTTGTGACAGGGATTTGACATTGAGCAAAGCAATAGAGATTTGTCAAATCCAAGAGGTGAAAGAAAGACATACAAGTATACTTGCAAGTGACAAGAGCATGGTTTCAGTTGGCTCCAGAGCAAATGTAGACAGTATGCAACACATGACAAACAAGAGCAGGCCTAAGCATGTGGCTACAGGATTTCCAAAGAAGTCATAAGGTTTTCTAGAAAGTTCCAAAAAAAGTGCAAGCTCCAGTGCCAGCGTGCCAGCTCAGTGCAGTACAAACATAAATCAGCAAAACCCAAATCTAGCTTTATTGTTAACTGTAACAACTGTGATACAAATCATGAGTCTAAAAGAAAGAACTGCTTAGCATTTGGTCAGCAATGTCACAAGTGCAAAAAAAAGAACCATTTCCAAAAGTTTTGTAAATCAAATAAGGCTCACAGAGTTGTAATGAAAGGTCATATAAAAAAGCAAGTTGATCAAGTAGAGCAGAAGCAGTCAGCTTTCCATGTTGAAGGTATATCAATGCTTCATGAAAGAGATGATGCAGTGAACTTATTAACAAGAAGTGAAATATTTTGTGCTATCCAGATCAATGGAAGATCCACAGAGTTCAACGTAGACACTGGGTTAAAGTGTAATGTTATATTAGCAGGCACATTTGCAAGAGTGAGAATTAGTGAACAACTCAATGTAACCAGCAGTGTGAGACTTGTTGCTTATGGAGGTGAAGAAATTCAGACCAAAGGTTCGGTGATGCTTTCATGTTATCTGGCCAAGAACTGTTACCGCTTGTTATTCTACATAGTCTGACGACCAGTGCAATCTTTATTTGGTCTCAAAGAAAATGTAAGAATTAATCTGCTTTCTTTTGCTAAAGAAGTACATTGTGTGAGTGCAGTTCTGAGTTCTAATTTCTTCAAACCCATTTTCTCACAGTATGCTGATATTTTTGATGACAAATTGGCCAAACTTCCAGTTGTGCATTCCTTGAAGTAGGACTCAGAGGTCACTCCAGTAGTCAGACCAGCAAGAAGAGTTCTGATGGTTATGCAAGACAAAGTTTAAGCTCAGTTGGATAAGATGGTGCAGCAAGGTGTGATTTGTCCAGTCACAGAACCAACTGAATGGGTGTCATCCATGGTAGCCGCTCACAAAAAAGGCTCAGCTGAAATCAGAATTTGCATTGACCCAAGAGACTTGAGCAAAGCATTAAAGAGACCATATCATCCAATGTGCACAGTTGAAGAAACTGCAGCTGTAATATGCAATGCCACTATATTTTCTGTTTTGGATGCAGAGTTCATATTGGGAAGAGTTGCTTGATCACAAATCCTCATTTCTAACTACTTTTGGTACTCTGTTTGGCAGATACAGATTCCTAAGGATGCCATTTGGAATAAGTTCTACAAGTAAAGTTTTTCAGTGTGCAGTGAAACACATTTTTTGGGGTTATCCTTGTGCCATAATAGTAGATGATCTATTGGTTGGTGGCAATGGTGAAGTAGAGCATGACAGAAACCTCAGGAAAGTTCTAGACAGAGGACTTGAAGTGAACTTAAAGCTAAGTCCTCTGAAATGCAAATTCACACTTCCAGAAATTACATACCTAGGTCATTTGTTTACAATTTTATTTTATTTATTTATCTATTTTACATTTGTTAACCGGGGGTGTCTGACTGAGCCAAAAAGGCCCTTTTTCAGCAGAGGCCCGGGGAGAAAAGCTCCACAAAGAAAAATTACAGACACATTTAGTTTTTAGACATGATCAGTATACACACAAATTACAGGAGACATGTTTTTACAGTGGTATGCGGCACATAAACAGTTACAGTGGAGAGAACAAAGAAAAAAATATTAATTTTAAAAATAAAGGTAATTAATAGATTTGTGGTGTACAGCTGACATTTGGAGCATAGGTAGAATACATACATAGTACACAGGTACAGTACATACATTGTAGATTAGCCAGTGTTTGTGAGTAAGACTGAAAACTATTATCAAGTGCTCTAGATTGTGTATGTATGTGGTACAAGTACAGGCTTGAGACCAGATCCAACCAAGCAAGCAGCTATTCTAGAAATGTCAGTGCCAAACAATGTACAAAGTTTACAGCATTTTCTGGACATGTTCAATGATTTAGGCAAAATTACACTAGACTTCAGTCAGTTGACAGCATCTTTAAGACAGTTAACATGCAAAAATGTTCAATGGTCATGGCTGGAACATCATCAGAATGCATTTAAAGACCTTAGCAGAAAATTGCAACCTCATCTACATTGAGATATTATGATGTGAACAAACCAGTTATTTTTTCCTGTGATGCTTCAAAATTTGGCCTAGGTGCAGTTATACTTCAAGAGGGCAGACCAGTAGCTTATGCATCTAGAACAATAATCCAAACTGAGATGCAATAAACTCAAACTGAGAAACAGCTTTTGGTTATTGCACTTGCATGTTTCATGATTATATTTATGGTTGAGTTATTCAGACTGAAACTGATCATCAACCACAAGTTACTATTCTAAAGAAGCCTATGCGTTCTGCTCCAGCGAGATTCCAAAGATTGTAAAAAAAGATTTGTTGTCTGTAGATTTTTTAACACCCACCTACAAAGACAAAGTGCTGGTACATTTGTACTTTTTAGTTCAACTGTAGGTTCCAAAATGCTTATTAACATATTGTTTTCATATCCCCTCACCATAAATTCATTTTCAAGATCATTTAGGTTCTTAAGGAAGGGTTCCATTTTCGTGGTGATCAGGCCAACCTATAGCCCTGGGACTCAGGAACTTCATATTTTGTCCTGGCGGGTCTTAGACTCTTATTTTATAGCAGTGAGTTAAATCTAGTACATTTTCTGTATAGATCTATGTCAATTTTACCATGGTCCAAGTCTTTTGTAATCTGTATAACTAAGAAGACAGCCTAGGTGAGGCTTTGTGAAGAGGTGAAATGCAGGAAGCTGGTGGTTTAATTCCGATAGCTGATAAACTCTTTTAATTTAGCACTGTCTCCTTTCCACACAATAAAAATGTCATCCAAAAATGTGATATGTTACATGTATTCTCTGTTGTTATAAACATAATCATTGCCCCACTTGCCTAGGGCTATGTTGGCTAGGCTAGGGGCCATAGCTGCCCCACATCGCCATACCAGTGTTTTGTTTATAGTAATTTCCATTAAACATAAAGAAATTGTAGCTAAGCACCATATCTAAATGTTTACCTGTTTTTCATGTTGTGCTGGTGTGCCATTGTTGTTTTTCCTGTAGGAATCAATCACTGTTTCAATACAATAATTGTGTGGAAGTACAGTAAATAATGATTCTGCATCTATTTTTAATGAAATACTGTCAGCATCAACTGTAACGTTTTTTATTTTCCTTACAAAATTACTAGAGTCTTTTATGTGTGAAATGTTCTTCTTAGCCAGAGGTTGTAACAAGAAATCCAGTTAAATGTCAGCAGATTCATTCAGGTTAACTCAGCTGTGGACTTCTTTCCATTTTTAACTCAGCTGTGGACTACCTACAATTTTCTACTTTATTATTTTGTAGAACCTACTTTACGGTTCAATTTGTATTAATAAACTAGGTGCTTAACATAATTTAGGAAGTGAACATCATGCCCTCCATACTGCAAAGATTCTTGGTTTGTTTACATTTGCATTACATGCCTCTCAACTGTACAGATTTTTGCAGAATGTCCAGATTTTTAACTCCTATGTTTGGTCTGTTGCTCAAAAATAATTTGTGGTTTTCTGACAAATCATTAATTACTAAAGTCACTAAATAATGACATACATACATTCTTAGTTTGTAAGAGGAAGTGATCACTGTTGTTTGCTGGTCAGTACAGGCAGATTTGACTGCCTAGCACTAGTCCTGACCATAAAAGGTTAAGCATGGCATATCAACCCTAGTCTCACAACCATTTCCCTCTGAAAATAAATTTACAGTTTTTCACAACTGCATTATCTCCACTCTTAACTTTCTACCTAGAGAAAAAAAGAAAAAAAAGTCAGAATTAAAACACACCAGTGCCATATGTGGTAAGACTGCAGTTAGTACTGCTACATCTGTGGGCTATTAAATAGTCTAGTTTGCTGGTGTTGTTCACTAAGTGTGTAAGTATCAAGTGGCGAAAACACACAGCACTGGTGCAACAGCTAAGTTTTATAACGCTGCAGATTTTGCTTTGAATATTGCAATCAAAACACTGAAAACCATTAGCAAGAGCAGAGCATTAAGCTGAGTTATTACAAAGATGGACAAGCTATAAGGTCCAAGGTAATACTGTCAAAGCAATAAATCAACTCCCAAAATGTAATTGCTTCATGTTTCTAAAAATGTATGAAAACTCTAAGCATTGTTGACAGTTCTAACTTTTATTATTTAATGGTTTTATTGCCAAGGTGGATGGAAGAGGTGATTACAGGAATCACTGTTCAGTTGTTCTCCTTATCACCGCAGTTTGAGAGTAAACATTCTTCTTTAATATTTTTTACAAGAATCTTCATAGAAATTTGACAATGCTGATATTAAAGAGGTATATAACTCTGTAATTTCAAAAAACAATTAATAAATGCACCAGATTAAGGGAAGACAAGATTCTCCCAAACTCTTCATTCAGGAGTATTAGAAGTGCTAACTTTATGGCAAAACACATAATGTCCATTACTCTGATCGGGCATTAGATTTAACTTGATTGAATAAACTCTCTTGAAGTAGCTTTACATGGCTATTCTTTACTGGATTATGCAAAGAGCAACACTTAAAAGGTCTCTTGAGTTATGTGATATGCATATTATGTTAACCCTTCTGTGATTTATGACTAATTACAATTTGATTTGCAAAAAAATGGTAAATGAAGTTTGGCAACAAACCAAGTTGTCCTGAGACATCTCCATGAGGGGTTAGATTAATATTAATGGGAGTTAAGTGGGTTCGGGAGGTGAAAGGGTTAAGTGGAGTCAGGGATGGTAGGGATGGCGCACATGCTCTCTCGACTTAGTGCTTTGCCTAGTGTGTAAATAAATAAATAATAAATGAAATGGATGCCTGGGTAAATGTCCATCTTTGAGCGAGGGATTAGCAATTGGGACTTAGTATTGTCATGGGAGTTGTTACTTGTTTCCGGACAGTATTAACCGTGTCTGCTAGATTTTAAGGGTGCAGGGAAGACTGCAAGGGTTCAGGGGAATGGTGAATTTTTTAAGGCCCCAGATCGCTATATATTATATTAAAAAAAAAAAAAACAAAGGGTAAGCTTTAGACTTTGTGTGCTTCAGAAGTTTTTCCTGCTACTGCAAAATCTGCTGTGCTATTGATTTGCCTGTGCTATTGACTTGCTCGGTAAGCTTCAGACTTAGCATGCTTCGGAAGTTTTCCTGCTATTGCAAAATTTGTTGTGCTATTGACTTGCTCGGTTAGTTTGAGATTATTTTGTGCCTTTTTCCTGTCATTGCTTTCGTTTGATCACATTTCATGCTCGGGGAAGGGGTGGGGGTTGAGAAGTGATGCAACTGCTCATCTGTTCTATAGTGGGCTGAGTGTTTTGGTTTGTTTTTAGTGTGAGTTGTGGGGTTGGTCCTTTTCTATGAAGTTGCTGTTTTCTTGTGAATTATTGGCAAATTATTTGACTGTAATTACAATACTGATGCACATTTGAGTTTTGGTGTACAGATCCTTCCGAGGATTCATGCTGGTGCTAGACCTGTTAGTCTGGCTTTCTTTAGGCCTGTAAGGACAACATTTGGAAATTGTCCATATTTTTGGTCCATGTCTTGTTTTAGTTATGGTTTTGTCTGGACTCCTGCTCTAGGAGTTTGACAGGTATGAGAGATAATGTGGCCAGTTTGGGGGGTTATATTTACGATTTCACGATATGTGACTACAGCGTAGCTGATCTGCAAGGCTGCAATGTTTGTAGAAATTAAATTGTTTGCTTGGGCTGTGAGCTCTGAGGGGTTCATGCTCTGCGGTGCTTAACGGTCATGCATGGACAGCCATCCCCTTATTATTAGGGAATGGCATTTAGGCAGTAGTTGATTTATGAATAAATAAATTAAAAAAACATAGAAAATGAGGTAACCTCTTTAAAATGTACATGTCTCGAGTTAATTGCACAGTTATGACTCAAGTGTGCCTGATTACTGCTAGAGTGGTCCCAGATTTTGTTGAGGGTTATGGTCAGTGGTCTGTGTTGGTGTAATGCAGCGGAATTGGTGCACATGACATTATCATCAAAACAAAATGAGGTTGCCTTTAGCGAGTTTCGCGGGCTTTGAGGCAGGGTGGGTTTTCACACATGTGTGGTGGTACTTGAACTGTTTTTGCCATTATAGTCTACATATTAGCTGTACAGATTTGGCAGAATGTTCATCCCCCCTCTCATGTTTCTGGCCCGTTTCTAATACATTACTGGTTTTCTGACAAATCCAGGCTGATGATTGAGGGTTGAAGTCAGACAATTATGACTGACATTTGAGTTTCTGACTTCATATACATCAGAAAATGATGCTAATGAGAAACATGACATGCTATCAATTTTCTTGGTTGTAGGAGCAACATTTAAAGTGTCCCTATTTACGGGCCTATGTCCCCCCTTTATTGATAGTTTTGACCAGGTTCCTTGACAAGTAAACTGAAAGTGCTTAAATATACTTTTGAGGTCTGGCATTTGCAGTAGTTTAATTTTGGCATAATTTAATAGGGCTGTATGATCTTACTTAGGAGCAGGAGAAATCAACTGAATAATTTATGAAGACACTTGACAGCATGTGTTGGCCATATTTTCCCCAGACAACTAACTCTGAATTACAGCAAATCGGGGAAACATTTACATAGTTTGTAATTTTAAAACCATTTGGGACTCATCAGCTCTCTGCCTTCTTGTCTTAACTTTCCTGTGATTACCTGGTGGTATGGCCCAAATAACCTGCAGAAGTCTGGATAGGCATTATCAATTGGGTGACCCATGTGTCCTTTGGGGCGACACCGCAAGAGAATTAGATCAGGGCTTGGTGAAGTTATCTTCCTAGTTAAACTGCTAGTAAGCTATTATTAGGTTTTCTGCATTTTGTCTCTTGGTTCTACATTATGGTGGTTAGTGTTCCTCATTTAGAGATGGAAGGTTAAGAGTTAGGCAGATAGTTTTACAATATAAGTTAGCTTGGCCTATACAGTGCGCTAATGGAGGTGGCATGGAATCATAAGGTTACCCTGGTTTGTGGGCATTGATATGTCCCTTCATATGTGGGGCTATTTGTAACATACTCGACTGCTAGTAAAATTTACATTAGGTATTTGATAGGGTTACTAGAGGCTTAGTTTCAGTTATGGCTAATTTGTCATAAGTGTGTTTGGTGGTGGTACATTCCTTCCCAGGTTGGCAGGATAGGCTGTCTTTGAGGATGTCTTTGAATATGTGTTATCTATTTTATATGATTTATATGTCCTTTTTTCTTTCTTGCAGATGGGGGTTTTGGAATGCTGCTGCTATAATTTGGAATAGGTGGATATAAGGTGAAACCTTCTCTTTACATTTTAGAGGATTTAGTTTTGTATTTTTCTTTGTAGTTGGTGGTGCCACGAGTACAAGTTGTGGTGCTACACAGTGAGTCCACAGATGATGGAAGCAGGGGCGAGTGAGGAGGTTACACATGGGGAGCTCAAGTGGGCAACAGTTGCTGGCTGAAGTAAATGGATTTCAAAGATGAGTTTTGGTAGAGGATTTACATTGCTAGCCAGATAAAGGACAGGCATTTGAGTTTTTGATTTCAGGGTTAATTGGTTGTATAATCTGTTTTACTAACCGTTTCAGTATGTTAGATCAATGTTGGAAAGTTGTCCCTGTTTTTGGACATTTGCATTCAGTAGTAAAGGGAGCAACAGCCATTTGGCCATAGGTAAGAGTTTGGGTTCCTGCAGTGGGCTTGATGAGGTTACAGGTAATTTATTTTATTTAGTGCTCATTAAGGCACATCACTGTGGATGGGGTTCAGGTAGGTGGGGTGGAGTCACAGCAATCTTAGGATGATAGGAAGTTATTAGACTACTGGCTCTGGGGTGATTACAAGCTAGACAAGTCTGGCTCTTATTTCTGTGGGTAGCAAGTATCACTCTTGTCCAAGGGGATATGATTCATAACATTTAAAAAAAAGGGGGGGAGGCTGGTCCCATACTTTTACTTTGGTACAGAATTTTGCCAAATGCTTGATGGGGGTGACAGGGGTTCTTGTCAGTGCCTCCATGCTAAGTAATTCTTGGTATGTGTGTGTAGGATTTGTTGTTTTTCTTTTCTTTACGAATTGCTGAAGTGCAGAAGGCATCATGCAGTGGCCTGGAAAGTGGATGGAAAAGGTGATGCTTTTTGATAGGGAGGATGTTCTTGCCACTGGAATGGGGCACAATGAGGGTCTGAGTAATCACCTTATTAAGGCATGTTAGAGCACTGTGTTCAAGTAACGTGGGAGCTGAGCATTGCGTTGATATGGAGGACAAGTAAGGAACAGCTAGGTGGGGGGCCAGGGTAAAACTGTCAGGGATGGCTTATGGAGAGTGTGGGGATCCCACAGGAGGAATAGAGTCACAACATTCACAGGAGCACAGGAACTTATTAGGCTAAAGCCTTATGGCTCTTGCAAGCCAGTGGGGTTCAACCCTTGCTTTCAGGGTCTTGGAACCTTGGGGTGATTATAGTTACTCATCCAGTTGTTAAACTGTATTTGGGGGAAGGGTCAATGACGTGTTTGGCAGGATGCCGGAGTTTGTTCCTAACGGGTGGTATATTTGGGGTGTCACATTTGTCCCATGAGTGGGTAGTGTTACATAAAAGGTTAAGGTTTTACAGAGTAGCACAAGGATCATTTCACTTGTGGTTTGGGTGAATTTTATAAGTAGGGTTTTAGGACATATGGTAGGTAGGCGGGTGTGTTGTGGTAATTTTAGAAACTGGGTGCGTTGTTTACATGGCAGCAAGGTTTAAAGGAAGCTTGGTTGCAGGATATGGCTGCCATAGGTCAGGTCTTAATTCCTTAATAAAGGTATAGGTAACATAAGGGAAGAGAACCTTCGAGGGGAAAGGCCAGGGACAAGCAGTGGTTAAGGATGGTTAGTAGTTTGAGTGTTCTAGCTAGGATGGTTGCTAGGAAGAAGTGAGCGGGGGGGGGGAGCTGAGGTTCTGAGTGGGGTGGCTTGGGGTTCTAGTCCAGATTATCATTTGGTAATGAGCGAATTGGGGTTGTTTATGGTTGGGCACATAGAGTACTTCATTGCTGGGCATATATGAGTTTTCAGGAACTAGATCAAGGGGTGCTGGTTTTCTGGCACTTAGTGTTAGGTCATTAAAGTTTTGCAGTTAGACTATTTTCTACAGTAATTGAGTTACTGCACATCTAGAACTGGGTAGTTTGGTGGGCTAAGTTGATATGCTACAGTTGACAGGGTCCTGGGTTCGAGACTTGATACCAGTTTTCTTTGACTGGGTGTCGATTTGAGTTCAAGGAGTTATAGTCTGTGGCTTTTGTTGTGGCGATAGGTTGTCATTCCGTTCAGGCTGAGCCATGATTAGTGCTCTGAAGGAAGCGGTCTAAAAGGGTAGGTATTCTTTTGGAGTGGATGTTCCGGTGGCACAGTGGGGTCATGGGTAATCCTACTTTATTTAGTTTCATTAGGGCGTGTTTCAGTGATGGTATGTCAAGGTGGGATGATGACTGGATTCTGCTTTACAGATGATGGGTACACAGAATGATGCTTGGATTAACCCTTTCCTTTATGGAAGGTAGGTTGAACAATTTTGGGTAGAAGGGAGGGGGAACAGTCTGGTCAGGCTAGTTGGCAGAGAAGAGGGACAGGCTTGCCCTCTTCTGTTCCCCCTCTGGTGTCTGGATGTTCATTTCAAGGAGCTGGGGAAAGGAAAATGAGTAGTTGGAGGAAGCTTGCTAAATAGATAAGTAAGCTGAGGTAAGGATGGTGCTTATTTGGTGGAAGGTTATTCAATGGATGGTGCATGAAGTGAGATGAGATGCTGCTTCATAAGTAAAGTAAGCGAGTAGAGGTATGGACCCTGCTTTCTGGGGGAGAGTGAGTAGGTACGCTGCCCTGATTAACATTTCAAGGATGTTATGCTGTGTTTAGAATCAACTATATTATGTTTAGTTGTAATTAATGAATCTGATGAACAAAACTATGTTATGGAAGTTTAATAAATTTCGTAAAATGTCATTTGTTGTGATATGTTTATTGAAGGGGAGCGGGATAAGTCTCAATTTTTCAGCTTTGTACTACATACGCTTATTGTTAGCTTCAGACTTTGCTGTGAAATTAAGTGCAATTGGCTAGTAATAAAATACAGACATCTGCTGATTTTTTTATTTATTTATTATTACTATTTGATCACTATGGTTGTTCCCATCAGTGAATCCAATTTAATAGCGGGACCTGGTGAAAAATCTCCAAAAATTATATATATATATATTTATACAAAATCTAAATGTAAATTATATTATCTAAAATGCAAAGTGTAATATAAAAATTTGAATAAAGCATAGTATATCAAGAAACATGCACACTACCTACTGTTACAAGTAATACATCTCACGTATACAGGACAATTGAACAGATTTGAAATTAAGACTATCCTAAGTGTCTCTGTATGAACTTAGCAACATATGCGAAGCCACTGGCATGTTTGACAGAGGTCTGATAAACTTACTTTCGTGAAAAAACTGAGCAAATGATCAAGGCAAAGGCAAAATAAGTATAAATATTGCTTGGAATGAATAACTGTGTTGAAGAGCAGCATTTATTAGCACTGGAAGCAAATCTCAGGAGAGTAGAAGGGAATGACTGCTATAAAATATACAGTGCACAGATGTAATTGGATGTGGTGATGTTAATTTACTAAAAGACAATGTTGCTGTAAGGGAAGGAAATATGACATTTTTCATTTAACTTCACAACTAGAGTACTTTTATTTTCCTTCTACCTTTTTCAAAGACACTAGTAGATACTTGCATGTGGTGTCAGCAATAAGTGAAATTCACGATTTTGCATTGTTTAGCATAAATGATACATCTCCTTGATTTTAATTTTTGTGATACATTAGGAAGGCGAACACAGGATCATAGGAAGTTACTAAACTATTGGCCCTGAGGCTCTTACAAGCCTAGCCAAGAATTTAGCCCATCTTCTGACAAGTCAGCACCCGATGCCACTGTCCAACAGGGACACAGGTGGAATCCCAGGGGTGTATTTTCTGTTCCCCATCCAGTTATTCAGGTTATGGTTAAAAAGGGGTTAATGAGGTACTCTGCTTGATCTGGAGAGGGAGTCTATTCCACAGAAGGTGGAGTCTCTGGGACAGAAATCTGTCCTGCCATAAATCCTATTGATGTCACAGACCAGGTTGAGGTTGTGCATGCGGGTTACTCGAGTGGAGCTTAATTTGCAGGTATGCAGCAGTCCCATCAAGGCAGTGTCAGAGATTGCTTTCTATGCCAGACAGATATCACCTCTGAGGAGTCTGTATAAAACTGAGTAGAGCAACAGGGCTTTTAGCCTATCTGTGTAGCATAGATGCTTGAGTCCATGGATTTTCCTGGTGAGGATCTCTGTGGCCTCTGCAGCTGCTGCATGTGCTTTGTGAGGTACATGCTGAAAGGGGAACTGTACTCAATAATGGGTCTTATAAGGGAAGAATACAGGGATGTTATAACCACCTTGTCCTAGATGAGATACCCTTGCTAATGAGGAGGGCCATGTAGAAAGCTTTCCATACAACGGAGGCAATATGGTGGTCAAAAGTCAGTTGGCTATCAACCTGGTTGCCCAAGTCCTTCATGACTGATTGTATGCTTAGGATCTTGATATTAAAGTGATAATTTGTGGGGACATCACTCTCCCCAAAGGGGATGATGATGCATTGTTTGGCATTTGGTTTGAGGCCATGTTTCTGGCACCAGTCATCTGTTTGGATGACACCCTCTTGTATGATGTCCACATCAGTAGGGGAATTGATGACAGCATCCAGCTTGCAGTCATTTACAAACGTGGTCAGCCATAGCCCACTGATTTTGGACTGCACCTCAGAAAAGTATATTCCAAACAACAGAGGCCCCAAGACTTATCCCTGGGGTACACCTCTTGTTATGGGTCTACTGCTTGAGGTGGCTTCCCCTATTTTGACTAGGTGGGTTCTGTCAATGAGCCAGTTTTCTACCCATCTAGTAACATATGGATTAATGCTAAGTTGAGAGAGTTTATCTATTATACCTGAGTGGGGAATAGTATCAAAGGCTTTTGGCAGGTCAAGGTAGGTGGTATACACCATCTTCCCCTCATCCATGGCTTTGGTGATTGTCTCAAAGAAGCTGACTAAACTTAACAGGCATGACCTACCGATGATGAAACCAAAGTTTGTGGGATCGAGTGTTTGGAGGTTGACAGTGGCTGTCCTCCACTCAGCAGGGATGAAGCTAGTACTCAGGCTTTGGTTGAATAGGGTGCCTAATGGTGCTGCAAGTTCTTGCCTGAGTTCCTATAAGATGCAGCCTGGGATGTTATCGGATCCTATGTAAGCTGCACTTTTTGCCTTTGGGAGGGCAGTGATGACTTGCTCCCTAGAGATAAGGTGAGGGGGGCAGGTACTGGGGATGTCCTGATTTACTGATAGGGGGAATAGAGGGGTGAAGTTTTCACTGAACATGCCTGCCAGCAGGTTGGCTATATCTATGGCGTTTGTGTATGTGGTATCCTTAATCACCCATTCTGAGCAGATCTGAGTGCTTCCTTTGAGATTGCAGACATATGTAAAGAAGGCCTTTTGTCTTTAGTAAATGTGGTCAGCTTGGACTCGGTTTGCTTTGAAGGATTTCACTAGTGCTCTTATTTGCTTGTTCAGGCTAAGGAGAGATTGCTTCCATTTAGGCACCTGCTCCGTCTTAGTCCTGGACAGCAACTTTTTCCTTTTATTATAGAGTTTATTTATTGCAGATGTCCACCAGACAGGTTTACTCTTCCTTATGGTGGATGATTTTGTCCTGTCAGGTATTCCTGATTCCATGGATCTATATAAATGCTTGTATAGTGCTTTGGTGTAGATTTGGACATTGGTGCCAGTTCTTACAGAAGGGGGAGGGGCTGTGAAACTGTTTATACCTTCCCTCAGGAGGTTGTAATTAGCTTTGGAGAAGTTTTTTTGTTTGACCCTCGCTGGGGGGGGGGGTGACTTAGAAAGTGACCGCTTTGTGGTTGGAACATGATAGTCTCTTTTGTGTATACCATTTCAAAAATAATTTACTATTTGTCATTTGCAATACTGCATAATTTTGTGATTTAAGGTTATTATTTTTCTTCCTTTTTTATTTCAAGTCTTCCAACATGTTTGGAATTTAGGGAATAATGTGTCTTAGAGTGCTCATAACTATCAACCAATATGTCTGCAATCTTTAAATCACATGAAGAGAGGTATATAAGAGTATTGGAGTTAGGTAGTACAGAAGAATTTGAATTGTTTTGTGAGATTTCAGCATATGATCTCATCTTAGGAGTTGACTACTTTTAGTGGTAACATATTCACAAAGCATATGGAAGCACAGGTTAGAATATGTATATATTTCAAGTCATGGTATAATTCTGAACCTTAGAAATCCAAATGTATCACTTAATATGATCATGCATAAAAAATCAGTAATTAGAAAGACACAAAACATAAAAAGGAAAGCAATTATTTTTTGCAGAACCAAGCCTCTCTGCACCTTCTCATGTGGGAGGAATTTGCCTGCATGCTGCTTTACTTAGATATACTGACTCAGAGAGTGCATACCCTCTGGAAAAGGGCATATCCCCTCTGTGAAAGCTATGCTGTCTCCCCGTGTGCCTACCATTTCAACAGTGACGTGGTTTCAGGAACTTCAAAAATGGAACCATTTGAAAGATCACATGTATATGCACAGGAATGAAGAGGTCATATCTTAAAAGGTAGTTTACCAAAAGTTATCAAAAAACACCTGTACATTTCAGCATGTAAAGCATCTTTATCCTTGTTTACAAAAAACCTTGAGACATCTAAAAAAAGATGAGCATTGATGTAGCACTGATGAACATATGACATTAAGGAATCCTTATCTAATACCAAGAATACAGGTAGGAACCAAGTTTCATTAAAAGGAAATTATACAAGCCATGCTAAGAAATATGATAAAGCAGTTCCAAAGAGCACTGCAGTTGTGAATTGAAATTTTAACAGGAAACTTTTTTTCAGCACTCGTAGCAAGTTAATATGCTTAACAAAATTAGCTTCACTTTTGGAATATCGTAAGATTTGCCTCAGCCTTTTAAACATGCACATTTCTAGTACATTACTTAATGCATTACAGCAAAATCTACAGCTTATTTTTAGAAACACCGCTTCTCCTTGTATGACTGTAAACAGATTAAGTATTCATCTTTTGAAATTATACTCTTTGCCTTGTACAGTTATTCACCTTCAAATGAAAGCAGCACAGAAATTGTGAAATTGCATTTAATGACCCGGCGCACACTTTGAACTCTGCTGGTTCTGTCTAAAAGTTCAAAATTAATAAAGTCTCCAACAGTACTTTCACATATTTTTTTTCATTCTGCTTACCAGCTTCTCACTACAGCCTCTAAAATTTAATTCCAAGCTGTGGTCAGGGACTGCAGCAGGCTCTTTTTTAATGAGTGTGATTCTAGAACACTACAACATTAAGACATATTTCAGTCACAATTAATCTAGAGATGCAGGCTTGTGAATACTTTAAATGTGTATAAGCAGAATAAAGCACTGCTGATCAATTTTAAAACAGAAGAAACAAAATCATATTCAAACCCTTGTACTATAAGTATGCAACATTGAGGAATTAACAGAGCAAAGAATTTCATTTTTCCAATAACTGGATAAGAAACCCAACAATAAAGATGAAGTCTGCAGCTCATCAGAGTTCAATACAGCTACAATGTTTTAAGTGGGAATGGGTTTGTTGACAAGAATGGTGAAGGCCATGAAGTTTATTGTACCTTCGTAGTACTAAAAGGTTAGATCAGAAATAAAGTGAGGCACACTTGTAGGAAATTAAGACTGATGTTTAAAGATCGTTCCCCTTCTTGCATTTTGCAATGCCTGAGTAGGCTATGTTAGGTGTTCAAGGTTGACTGTTGGGTATAGATTTGGGTGGAACATGTGAAAGCATATAATATGAAAGTCGTCAAATGGAAGCATTGGTCTTTGAAAGTTAAATATCTGACTGTGCTATAATTTGTTATGTAGGCCAAGGTAAACTTCTGAAGCAATGATGGTTTATGATCTAAATATTCTATACATTTGTTCCTGTTATTTGAAGGTAATTTTAATTCTCTTGTTTATTCCTGTTAAGTAACTATTTCTATGTATATATGATTTTAATTATTTTGTTTATTTCTGTTCTTATAAATATATATATATATATATATATATATATATATATATATATATATATATATATATATATACCTTTATATTTATAGGTGTTGCTTAGGTAATCAAAGTGTGCAATCATTGCATAGAAAAAAGATGGCACAGCTGATGAAAAATCAGTCGAGTGAACATGCCGGCTTGTTTTCTGTGTGAGATTGTGAACAGTGGAAATTAGGGAGTTTGTCCTTTCACCAATGTAGATATATATCAAAGTTGGTATATATAATTAGCAGGAGGTATAGGAGAGAGAGCAAAAAATAATGTTATTATTTATTTATTTTTGTATCAAGCCCTTTTTGCTGATCTTGTGCATTTCAGTTATATGAGTATGCATGAATACTTTTGGTGGTGGTGGGTTTAAAACAGCCACAGTGACGTGGGGGATACGATTCAAAGCCATAAACTTTAAAGGATGTTAGAAAAGAATACTTTAAGACTAACTTAATCAATCACAATCCTGCATATATATGACAAGAGGATTTAATAACAGTACAAGTATGGAAGGCATTTGTTCAAGGCATAACATGCAGACCTAGACGTCCACAAGTATGCAGCAATCCAAGCATGCAGTTTCAAGTAATTACAAGTTTTATTTATTTATTTTTATTTATTTTATATTTGTTGACCGGGCTAGTCTAGCTGGATACATGTCCATTTTCAGTAGAGGCCCGGAGAGAAAAGCTCCAAGCATAAGTAAAATTACGGAATACAGTAATTAAAAAATGACTAGATTCAAATACATGAGAGAGAAAAAATGGTTGGAAAAAAAATAAAAATTGTTTTTGTGAACAATAGCACAGAGTCTTTGCATAGGTTTAAGAAACAATCAAGTACAAAGTCTTTCGTAGGTTTAAGATACAATCAAGTACAAGTTACACACTATTTGAAAATTATCATTCATTAAGTCAAAGAAGGAGAAAGAGAAAAGGTTAAATAAATATTGTATTATATCCAGCTATCTGGAGCTGTTGCTAACTTCATTAAATAACAAAGTGTATATAGTATGAAAACAAACAGCATTATCTTCTCCTTGTCCAGATTTGTGATCCATTTAGTCATACTCTTAATAGTACTTCCCTTCAAATAGGGAGGGTGCATATTCTTAAAATGTAATAGGGAAATGCTTTCTGTTGCTTTATAGTTAACCCAAGCATCTAATTTCTTCTTGTTACTGCTTTTATATTCCTTGGTATCCAAAACCACTGTGGTATAGTAGTGGAATTAATGTAATTAAGAAAATAACTTTGTGGGTTTTTTTTTTATCTATGAATTAGCCATAGACCATTTTTTTAAGAAAAGTAAGAGCTACAATAGATAACATTTGTTTTCCCAATAACTCATCACTAGGTTGCAAAATTCGGTACAAAAGTGTCTCCCATTGCTACTCCTGTCACTTGTCAGTGAAATACATCTTTAAAAGTGAAACAAACATATTTAAGAACTAAATCTATACATTCTCCTATGAATCTGATGCTTTAGCTGAATGTTTGTGATCTTTAATAATTTACTGTATGCCCATTTACACTCTATATCGTGGAGTATGACAATAGTATGAAAAGTCTGAATATCAGTACAAACGTATTTATTTTATTTTTATTTTATTTATTATACATTTGATGACTGGGAAAGTCCGCCTAGGCAAGTAGTCCTTTTTCAGCAGAGGCCCGGGAGAAAAGCTTCACATTTAAGTACAGTACAGTATTAAAGCAGACAGTAACAGTGTATACATTTATGAACAATTACAATTTTGGAGCATAGAGCTTAATAAACACATATAAAAATAGTTACCAAGGACAAGATGTAAAGAGGTACAGTCTGCTTGTACTAGCTAAGAAATCATGCTGAGAAGTCCGCAATATAACAATATTGGAAATAGATATAGTATAAGCTATCAGCTTTGGTTAACACTGCTAAAGTGACTAGATGGACATGATATGATTTTGGTTCCCTATGTCACCTGTTCCCCTGGTGTGGAGCAGGGGCACAACCATTTATTACTGAAGTGGGCTTTTAGGGCATTTTTATACTCAGTTATGGAGTTTTTGTTTGTTAGACTTGTGTGTAGGGTATTCCATACTCTGGCTATCTGGGAGGATTATCAGTCAAATTAATGTTTGTAATATTCTCTTTTTATACATTATATAGGTGACAGAACATATGTCAAGGATATAGCAAGGGTAAACAGAATAGGCACCAATGTGTATGCTGTGTACTGTCACCTATAGAAATGTGCACAAAAATCAAAAGGCACCAGTGTGCATGCTGTGTGCTGTCACCTATAGAGATGTGCACAAAAATCAAAAGGCACCAGTGTGTATGCTGTGTGCTGTCACCTATAGAGATGTGCACAAAAATCAAAAGGCACCAGTGTGTATGCTGTGTGCTGTCACCTATAGAGATGTAAATCAAAAGGCACCAGTGTGTATGCTGTGTGCTGTCACCTATAGAGATGTGCACAAAAATCAAAAGGCACCAGTGTGCATGCTGTGTGCTGTCACCTATAGAGATGTGCACAAAAATCAAAAGGCACCAGTGTGTATGCTGTGTGCTGTCACCTATAGAGATGTGCACAAAAATCAAAAGACCTGTCTCAACCAGCAAGTAAACAAAGGTATCTGCATGTCCAATTCCCCTTAGAATTTTGAACAGATCATATGCAATTATAATCCTCATGAAGCAGAAAGAATAAAGCCACAAGGTATATCAAAATACTTTTTTGGGGTCAAGTGAAAGGACAAAGGGGTTGCATGTCCTGCAACAGTGATAAAACAATGAACTATATTAAGAATGTTATCACATTTAAGTCTAGCAGTCAAATGCTCAAACAGCCAGAATTACCATATACATGTTATAGTCTGTGTTTAGAAAGGAGATAAGTCAGTGTGTCCCATGTAGACGTGGACCTTTTCAGAACTAATGACTGGAGAGAACAAAGACTGCTACCTTGGGTTTGTTAAATGAGCAGAAGCATTCTAAAAATAGCCTATAATGATCACTAACAACCCTTTCATAGCTCCCCTGGAAGTTCATCCATGTCAGGGACCTTTAAAACTTCCAGTGGTCTGATGAAGAATTTCTGCTCTGGATAATACGGCAAACAGTGGACCTCCCACCTGGCAATGTTTGGAATTGTAAGTATTCATGTAATGTATCATCTGAGGGAGGATAGCTTGCTTAGGAGTAGTTTTAATGATGCTACAGAAGAATGTTTAACAGTTTTCCAGTGGCAATACGGATTTTTTATTTCTGAACAGCTCAAGCTAACTTTGAAAATAAGCTGTTTTCAATTATTTCAACTGAAAACAATCTAATCCCCATGTCTCTGATGGACAGAGGTTGACAGCATGTAAATTAATCCTAAACTACATAAACCTTAACTACCTCTTTACTAACATACCCCACTGCATAGGCATCCAAGAAACTCAGAGACTAAACTAGGTTGGGTAAGACCCTGGTGGCTATTAGCTTAGTATAAACATATGAACCTATAATTGTTTTAGATGCCTTAAGGTGTTTGAAAGTAGTTGGATTTGAAAGAAACACCTTCAGGATCTGCCCTACAGTTTCTAAAGAGAAAATTGTCCGTTTGGAACTTCATCGTATTTCCTAGGGGTTGGCGGCTAACTGCCAGAAGAACTGCTAGTTACACTGACAGCTTCCTCTAAGAGTGCTAAAACATTGATAACAGCCACTGACCTAAGAAAAACAATCTCTAAAAATTCATAATCTAGTTTGCTAGGTCTATGACATTTCTTTTAGCTCCCACTAAAATATATCCTTCATCCTGCTAATAGTGTCAAAAAAGGCAGCACTTCATTTGTGGAATATGAGGAAATACTCTGTGTAGTACAGACTTGTGAGATACAATCTATCCCTAGTTTCTATACCTCAGACGGTGAATCACAATTTGATGGGCATCAGTATTCAACCACACTTTTGCAAGGGGCTTATGTCAGCCGAATATCTTGCCTGTCTTCAGGCAGCACTTTGTAGTTGTTTCTTTGGTCTCTGTCAGGGAAATCAAACAACATTGTGTGCCCTGAGCTCACAGTGCTCCTTATTGCCCCACCAGGGTGTCCATGATGCTCATTCTCCTTTGCCAGATGCCCAAGCTGCTAATTGAACCCAGACCACCTGGGCCATATTCAGGGATTTATCCTTCTATACGACATGCATGAATGGGCGTTCCTTCGTTGAAGGTTGTGCGTTAGGCCCGGCAAGTCAGTATGTAAAAAATCTACTGCCAATCATTAGCGGACCAGAATTAAAGCTGAAAGACACATACACACCATGGCACTGTCTGTTGCTTGTGCTTGTAGCATTAGTGTGAAGATTTCAAGTCTTTTTGTGTATCTGAGTGCATGGATGCTGTTATCCTGGTTTGAGGGAGCATTATATTTAAGTCAGTGTTCTAGTTCTAAATTACCAAATGTGATTAGGTAGAGCACAAAAAGTATTAAGGAGTGTCTTAAATTTGTCCTATTTTCAGCATTAGGTGCTAGATGTTGTTGTAATAAATATTTATCTGATTTGGACAAGGTTGGTAGAATACTCAAAATAGTTTTTGTAGAAGGCATAGGTTATGTCTGTGCTCTGAATAGATGTGTTACTTATCTTTAACTATTTGGCAAGATGTGTTAATGAAGATACCAGGTTACAATTCATATTATACCTTCCGGCCTCAGTTACCGGATCGCAGTACAAAGGGCGGAGGTGTATGTATCCATATTCATCAAGGATACCCACATCTCCAGGTTAGTGGCACAGCATGATGCCCCAGAGATCATCCATGTGCAACTATCAGCAGGCAAAACCACATTTCAAGTCATATCCTGTTATAGATCACCCACCATGTCCCAAGATGCTCACTCAGCATTCCTTGAGGCATCGGAAAATATAAAGGTCCTACCCAACACCATAATTTTGGGTGATTTCACCTACCCTGGTATAGACTGGGCGAACTACCAAAGTTCTAACTCCTATGCCCAGCTGTTCATAGAATTTATAAATTTAAATGCCCATGAACAACTGGTATGTTCTGCCACTAGAGGTGACAACATATTGGATTTAGTCATCACAAATATGGGCGCCCATTGTACCACACCCGTTATCACTCCCTCTCTGGTCAGATCAGACCACAAACTGATAACCCTAGACATGCTCACCCCTCCACCTCCCCCAGTCAAAGAAACCATCATAAAACCTTCCAAACTTCAAACTTCACTATGAAGGATAATGATATCCAGGATGCAGAATCCTACACCAAGGCACTTTATATACATCTTCAGGATTGCATGGACCGTGCTATCCCAAATAAAACCAAGACTCCTTCCTCAAGCAAGAAGAAGCCAGTCTGGTGGACCCCGGCCTTAAGCAAACTATACAATAAAAGGAGGAGACATACAAAAAAGGCCAAATCTCAAGTAGAAAAATCTTCCCTGATCAGCTTTAGTAAGAAATTGAGGGCCCTCATCAAGTCAACTAAAGAGAATTTCGAAAAGAAAGTTGCCAAGGATGCCAAGGATAACCATAAGGCCTTCTATGGTTATGTCAGGTCTGTTCTGAGCTAGTACAAAATGGAACAAAATACACTGACCCCACTGACATTGCCAACATCTTGGCTGACAGGTTCAGTGCAAATCCCACCCCCCCTCACCACCTACAGGGCCTATTATTATTCCAGGGGATTGTGTAACTCCAGTTATTACTGATACGTTGGTGAATAAGGCTCTATCTAAAGCTAAAAACACTGCCTCCATGGGACCAGATGGTGTCCCGGGCTGTGTCAAAATGAATTAACCCCGCATCTGAATACCCTGTTCAGTCTCAGCCTCTCAACAAGATATGTGCCCATAGAATGGCGCACAGCAACGGTGGTTCTGCTGCACAAGGGTGGGCCTACAACTGACCCTGGGAACTACCGATCAATAAGCCTGACCAGTCTGATCTGTAAGGCAATGGAGCGAATCATTATGGAACTCATAAACGGAGAGATTGGGAACCTCCAAACACTTGACCCCACACAGTTCAGCTTCGTCAAGGGCAGATCATGTCTTCTGAACCTGGTGGACTTCTTTGAGACAGTTACTCAGGCTATAGATAAGGGAAAGGAGGTATACACGGCTTACCTTGACCTTGCTAAAGCATTTGACACCATTCCCCATTCGGGTATTATTGATAAACTTACGTCACAAGATGGATCGCAAACTGGCTCTCAGACAGATCCCACAAAGTAAGAGTAGCGGGATCTATGTCTGTATCCTGACCAGTAATGAGTAGTGTGCCTCAGGGCTCTGTCCTGCATATACTTCTCAGAAGTACAGGCAAGCACTGATGGGCTGTGGCTGACCAAGTTTACTGCAAACTGGGTGCTATAATAGAGTCTCCGGCCGACATGGATATCCTCCAGAAGGGCCTTAACGAGACTGATGCATGGTGTCAAAGCCATGGTCTCAAGCTAAATGCTAAAAAATGCGTAGTAATCCCCTTTGGAAAACACAGAGTACCCGCGAACTACCACATAGGAGGTAACCCCCCTGAAATCTGAAGTAGTAATAAGGGATCTAGGGACCCAAGTAGATAGTCAGCTTTCCTTTGATAACCATGTTGCCAAGGTGGTTAGAAAATCCTTCTATGTGACCCATCTGATCACGAAAGGGTTCACATCAAGATCTAAGGATGTAATGGTGCCCCTCTACTCTTCCCTCATCAGACCGATTATTGAGTACAATGCACCAATTGGAATATACCTGGCTAGGCATCTCCAGCAGCTGGAGAGACCACAGAGATACCTCACTAAGAAGATTACTGGCCTCAAACAGTTGCCGTATGCAGCACGATTGAAAAAACTAAGGCTTTTCTCTGTTGCATACCGCCTTCTCAGAGGCGATCTCTGTCTAACATACAGAGCCATGTCCAACCCAGAACTGTTGAACATGCTCCATCTTAGCAAAACCAAATCCACTCAAGCTACACGCTCTAGGGATATAAACCTCAGCACAACAATGAATAGAACATGCTGGAGGGTTAGATTCTCTTCGCAAAGACTTCCCATGCTATGGAACAAGGTCCCGATCTACATAAGACAGAGCCCCTCACTATTACTCTTCAAGAGGAACCTTGATGAGTGGATGGGTAACAGAAAGTTCACACCAGGGATCATACCAACAGCTCTACTAGATAGGGACCAAGGGTACCAGATGCTAGATCAAGGGTCTAGGGAACTAACCAAAGGGGCAGTGAATACCGCACAACGTGGCTGGGCTAATATATGCCTTCGGGCAGATAGCCCAGTATCTACCTATGAACCTATGGTTTGAGTGACAGTTTTCTTTTAGAGTGTTAGGACATTCCAGACTGTAATGAATGGAAGAGGCTTTAAATAACTTTTTTGAAAAGGCAAACTATTTTCACTCTATTAGCTGAAGAGGATATAGAAGTGGAAGTATTTTTCACTTTGTGCTTTTTTTCATGGAGTGTCTACTGAAAAGGGATGATCGAACATACAATCATGTCGATAAGAATCAGACTGTTCACCATGCCTTGTAAGGGAATCTCCTTTCCCCTGTGATACCAGCGAGAATGGTTCTTGCTTGCAAAAATGCTTGAGTTACCTTGAAGGAGGTGCCTGCCTTATAGATATTAACGGTTTTGTGAGGAGTAAAACCCAGGAATTTGAGAGAAGCTGATTGACAATCTGAGGGCACAAAAATAGCCACCGTGGGGTTTCCCACCAACGTACAAGGCAAATAGGAAACCAGAGTTAAAATCAAAGCATCCCTAGATACTTTTTACTTCTTGGCATCCAGAAGGGGAATGTATGAGATGCCAGAACCCTGGTCCATTTCTCCACAGGCAAAAACTTTTAACCTCTGGTTCTTTAAATGTAACAAAATAGTACTATGTTTGCTTATTAGGGTTTTAGGAGTAAAAGCTGTACAAGACTGAGTGCTGTGATTTTATCTTTAAAAAAAAAGCAAAATGTGTTGTGATCTTTGTAGGATATTTGCTGGTTATGTAAACACTTCCCCTTTCACTTAGAAACAAATTTTTACTGAGCGTTGTATTCTTCCCCTAAAACAAAAAAGACAAGACAAGTGGTGTCTTTCTAGCATATATGGTAATTATATAAACACTTGCCCATTCACTTAGAAATCAATACTTAAAGAAGAGAAATACTTTTCTCCCCAAAAACGGAAAGCAGTCCTTAATGGGGTAGTTATCTGTTCACTATTATGTTAAACAAGCCAACTGCAGAAAGTCTTGATATTTGGTGTCCATATTTATGCTTTTATACCAGCTTGCCCTTGGGCTCTAATGGTTGCACAGCAGTGTAGATGGTGATCTAAAGCTCTAGAAAGTTGTCTG
This sequence comes from Protopterus annectens, assembly GCF_019279795.1. NCBI lineage: Eukaryota > Metazoa > Chordata > Ceratodontiformes > Protopteridae > Protopterus > Protopterus annectens. Next base: position 7,049,533 of record NC_056736.1, on the reverse strand, counting down.
GATGTTTGATTCTGGGCAAGACACACTCCATATAACTTAATCTAATGTAATAGTGAGCTAATGAAGGGCATCTTGATTGTTATGACAACATAGTCTGCAACCTTATATAAAACACTTCCACAACAGAAATTAAAACCTTAATTTATGATCTTACTTAGAAAAAAATGATAAAATTCACTTCTTCTACATATTCTGTTCTTCAGAGTGTGACAAGTTAGCAGCAAAATGTTTAGGATCTTTGGCCATATGACAAAACACACTATGCTCAAATAATTGTTTCATGTGCTAATTTCATCTGTTCAGTGTCTTTGTACCTGCATTGTGTTATAGTTAATCATGGTGAGTTTTATGGTGACACCTTTGAATAACATTATAGGTCTCAGTATATAAGGTAAATGTTAAGCTATAAATGAATAATAACACAGGCTGCTTCAGCTAATATTTAATTTATTTTTTTCTGATTATACTAACAGTTTAGCCCAGTTTCTCAGAACAATAAATGCAGGAAGATACCATGCACTGCAAGAGCATGTATAGGTTTACAAATACAAATGAATAAGTAAAGAGTCAATGAACATTTTGTCTTTAAAGAATCTAACTCTGATAAATAGTGTACTATAATAAAACTGCAAAAGATGTAGTGCAATGTCTGCTTTGCACCATTTTAAATTAATGCAGTTCATAATAATGTAACGCAGACAAGAAAAGCCATAATGTAGAATAAAAACAAAAAGTATGAAATTACTTTACATTAAAACCTACTACAACATTTGATCTACAGAACTTTATAAGAATTACTCAGCTAGGTAGGTAAACTCCATCATCCCAAGAAATATGATCATTGCAGCTTATTCTGTTTTCTTAGTGTGTTCAAAACCAAAGCAAACAATCTCTAACTAGTCTTATTGCATAAACTACTTAACTTTATTTTCCAAGCAAATGACTTTGTATAACATTTTGATTTATGCAACTAAATATAAAACAGTCTCTTATCCAACTTTTAAAGCTAAGGCTAATTATATGTGTGTGCAGTCCAACAAATAAGTATTCTTACTATTAAATTAGTCACCTAGAGATCATACTAAATCAGATCATTTTAAAAGATATTGCAAGTATTTCTATGCCACCTTTGCATTCCTGAATGCTGTATCTTGACTTTTTCATACTGTTCCTTCTCTTTAGAAGGTATGAGCATGTTGGTTTCTGCATTCTCTACCCTGTCTTAGGAAAAGTATAAAACTTCTTAGTTCCACAGCCTTTTACCCTTACTCCCCAAAATATGGTAGTTACCTTACTGTAGCTAACATTTAACATCCTACACTATTCCCACATTCCCTACAGGACATACAATCTTGGAATTCCTAGTAATTCTTTAAAAGACTTTTGCAGATGCTTCAAAGTTCTACCTTCATTCGAACGGACACCATTCAGTCTTCAACATTTTAAAATGAGCTCATAATGATTGCATAAAACTGTCCCAACAGGAACACAACACAGAAAAACAATTTCTTATTTTATAGACTGGACACAAATATATGCTTCTTTGTATCTCACAGCTGTTTGCAGCTTTTCACATCAATTTATATTTTCATCATATTTGGATACCATCTTAATCTATCTTTATCTCATTACATCCGAGTGACGCCTCCAGATGCATCTGCAGTTAACTCCTACTGACGCCTCTAGGCATCAAATATACTCCTTGTTCATATTTGCATAAGTAATTCCAAAACCATGCTATGTACAAGGTTTTAAAAGATGTTATCTTAAAGCTTACACAATAGCAAACTAAACTGCATTAATGTTTGACCTCTATCTAGTGCATGTAAATAGATATTAACTGTTGTTTTTATGACATTAATTTATATAGATATAATTTTCCTATTTTTCTAAACATCTCAACAACCAAGTAACACAGACAGAACTCCTTAGCCTCATACGAAAGCTCTCAGCTAGATTAATAAAATGCTGCTAAAAGTATGTGCATGACTTCAGTGGTCGCTGAGATATTATAAGTTCTTTACAAAATATTACAAATGTAATAGTTACTGTGTTTACTGTGACTTGTAAAATTAAGTTTAAGACGATGAACCTAAAGAATACTGCCACTATAAAAATAGCTTGTGCTGAAGAGTTCACCATTTATACTTCTTTCATAATCCCTATGGTTCCAGAGATATTAACATTTATTTGAAATGTGAGGACATCATTTGATTCTGTCAAAAGACTTAGGGTCCACCCACTGGAAGTTACAGTGCAAACTTGCTGAGCTCCATTGGAGTGAATGAGATAAGCTCACAGAAATGTGTTAGTAAGCCAACACGCTTCTTGCAATTAATACTTATTTGCCAGCTTTTCCAGGTTACGATGCTGTAGCAGACACATGTATTATTACACAGTAATGTGCACAATTCTAGAGTGAGAAGCAATGCTCTCTATTACAGAGCATGCAAGCCCTTCACCAGGCTACCTAGTTTTGGAAAGGGTAGTATTGGTATCTTCAGCATTCTCTAGCCATGGGTATGCAAGAACTGATTGTTAGACTGATGGCCGTCTATCATTTGCACAGGAACGCAGGTGCAAAAGCAAAAGCTAACATAAAGCACCAGTTCACTCTTTTGGTAGTTAACCCTTTTTGATTGGAAAAATATATTGAGAGGGAATCACTACTCTCTCTCGCTCTCGCTCTCTCTATCTTACTCTGTCTCTGTCTCTTTGAAGACAAAATGCTAAAAGTTGGTACAAATAAGGATATATAATTTACAGTCCTGAAGAATGGCTTACATTCATTCTGCCACTGACAACTTAGGTAACATACCTTTAGGACAACCTGGTTCACATACCTTTAGTGTCATGAATTTTTATGACAACCCCTTTGAAGCAATGGCAGCTCATGATATTGGACTGCAGCCCCCCAGCTGTATGTAAACCAAAATAAAAAAAAAATCCCAGCTGTAAACCAAAATAAAATTAAAAAAAAAAAAAAATCCCAGAACTCAGAAACTTGAATCCAGACTGCTGTTTACAGAAGTTTATGCAGTTACAACTGCATAGACTGGAAGGGGATCAGACTGTAACTGCATAGACTGGAAGGGGATTGGACTGCAAGGTCTGCAGTCTGTGCTTGTTCAGAACAAGCTAGAGGAGGCCACATAGACTGGAAGGGGATCAAACTGCAATGTCTACAGTCTGTACATGCTCAGAATAAACTAGAGGAGGCTAATGCCCCAGTTAACTATAACTGGTGGGTAGAGAAAGTATCAGGCTCAAACCCTCAACCTTGGATGCAAGTAGCAAGACCCAAAATTCCCTTCCCACTACCACTTCTGAAAAGCATTCATATGTTTGCCTCATATTTTTGTTCTTCTCTGTTCGTCATAAAATCTGTGGTTTTCTGGATTTTGAATTCACTAAATAATGACAGACATTTGCATTTCAGACTTCATATTCTTCAGAAAGTGCATGGTAACACAAAACATATTATTCTAGCAATTTTCTAAGTTTATAAGATAATTATTTGAACATTTTCCCTATTTCTGCGGCTGTATTCCTCCATTATTGGCTTTGTGCAGATTTTTTTGTGCTAAGACGTTGAGAGGTATGATAAGAACTGAATTCACTAAATGATAGTCATTTAAGTTTCAGTCTTCCTGTCTTTCAAGAAACAGCTGATTTGGCATAATGGTACATTGTTCTGACTGTAGTGCACAGGGTCCTGAGGCCAAGACTTGGCAGTGAAATGCATGGTTTTAGTACAGCATTTTATTCTAGCAACTTTCCAAAGTTATATAAGCAATGTTTAAAATGTGTCCCTGGTTTTTGGGCTTTTGTCCCCCCCAATAAATGTTGGTTTTTCCAGATTTTGTGTGCTCATGTGTTGCAAAGCTGAGAGATACAATTGAGTATCAAGTGGATTTTACAAGGAGTTAAGAGCTTCAGGGGAAGAAAAGTTTAGTGCTGCTTATGCTGAGTCTGTTTGCATTGTTAATAGCACAACAGGTAGTGTACTTGCTTTCAGTGCAGAAGGCTGTGTGTTCTACTTCTACAGTATGCCGATGCATTGCTGATACTCTACTGTGTTGTAACTATTAAAGGGGGTGGATTCTGCAGTCCTGAAAATGCCCTCTTTGGCAGAGATACCTAGTAACTATCAACCTGTTATCAGTTTGCCATCCATTGCTATTGCAATATTACTAGCTTATCATTTTTTTAATGTAACATGGGCAATTTATTCCTCAAGGGCAACAGGCACTTTATTTGTAGATGAAACAATGGAATATAAAGTTGTTTGCTAGCAGCAACCTCTTCATTATTTACAGATCTCCTTAATGTGGAATTGTTTAGATGACTTTTACTTCTGCAGAGATTGTGCATATTTACTGATGCTGGTGGAATGTAGAACTTTGAGAAGACTTTTATGATGGAAATGTTCTGAACTGGTCAGTTTTGCCATTATTGGTGCATGCATTTTGTTTCATTGTTTACTGGAAAAATGTTCAAAATAATAAATTTAAGACACCCTCTAACAACTGTACTGTATTATACAAGGAATATAATTTAATACAATCAGGAAGGTGTATCAAAGAATGCATGTATGTTTCATGTGCAAGGGGCCTATGATTTGAAAACAGCCCAAAGTTAATCTTTATCTGCCACTGGCCAGATGTATTTTCTTTGAATGTGGGTTTCAATGCTGTTTCAATTAATTGGAGTTTCAAGGCCAGAGAAGTTTTAATGCCAAGTCTATTTTCATTGCAAGACTTACAAAGCCATGTCTGACCCAGCCCTGTTAGAAATGTTATACCTAAAGAAATCCCAATCCCTGAGCACCATACACTACAGGGATCTCAAACTCATTACCACACTCAACAAAACATGCTGGAGGGACATGTTCATAACCCAGAGACTGCCCATGCTCTGGAATAGACTTCCCATACATGTCAAGCAGAGCACCTCACTGGCCCTTTTCAAGAGAAATCTTGATGAGTGGATGGGAAATAAAAAGTTCACCCCAGGGATCACTCCAGTGGCTCTACTTGATAGAGGCACTGGGAACTAATGGCAGCATGTTGCCAGGGCACTTCTATGGGCTTGGCTTGTAAAGGCTCCAGGGCTGTTGGCCTAGTACACACCTATGAACCTATGAGACTGCATTGCTTTGTTTAGTAGATGACTACTAGTTTTTGTGTTGTAAAATGTAAAATAAAATGTTTAAATGAAATCCAAATCATGGTAGAAGTAAAGCAGTATCTACATTACAGTGTTTATGGTAAATGGGGTAAAATAGCCAAAGTAATGGGACATTGGAATGGCTGCAGGGGCGATGCACCATTTGACCATGATTTTGTGAGGGGGAAAGGGTGGCAAACTCAAAGACAGCCCTGGCTGAACTACACCTCTCCACTGTCAAGATTTTCTCAGAATGAATAGATTTTGGTTCTTATTTTTGGTTTGTTCCTCATAAAATTTGTGGTTTTCTGGCAAATCATTTAGAAATGAAGTCACTAAATAATGACAGACATTGAGTTTTAGACTTCATACCCTTCAGAAAAATGTATGCTAAAGCAAGACCAGTTATTCTGTCAATTGTTTAAGTTTATACAAGAGCAATTTTTAGTGCTGTCTGTATGTTCCTCTTATATATTTGGCCTTGTCCAGATTTCCTGCATTAACAGGTTGAAAGATAAGCACAAATAAATTACTTTATAGAATTAGGTATATCCAAACCTCTCAACTGTCCCTGACTTTGGCTCAAAATGTTGCTCTCCCTAATAATCCATCCGCAAAATGACAATTTTGGAAGAAAATGTGGAGGGTTTACAATTAATAAATAATTGCAATGATCAGAGTTATAGATTACTTTGATTTCAGAAATGCATGTAGATTATCTTATTTTGTCAGCTGCTCAACTTAGTACTAATATTAAAAAAAGTGTCCCTTCTTTGACAGTTTCCCCACTGTTTTGTGTGGCTATTTTATATTTTTGCATCACAATTTTGGTCCATTTTTCATAAAATTGTGGTTTTCTGGCAAATTAATGGCAAATCATTAAATATCAAACTTAAAAAATAATGACAGACATTTGAGTTTCAGATTTCATACCCTTCAGAAAATTCATACTAATGCAAGACCAGCTATTCTATTATTTTTCTATGTTTATAAGAGCAATATTTAAAAATTGTCCCTATTTATGGTTTTCTCCAGATTTCTTGCTCTGAGGTTGAGAGGTATGACAAATGTGTCAGGGCCACCACTGTCAACTATAGACATTTCAAACTGTGACATACTTGCTGTACCTCACTCCCCCATGTAGTGACTGGATGTGTCCAAGCAAGGCAAGGAGCAGATATGCAGTGTAAGTGTGCAGAGTATCCCCCCATCCAAGGTAGACACAAGTACTACAGTGGCTTTTCATCTGTCCTTGATTTTGCAGAATGTTCTGTTTTTTTGTCATATTTTAATATTGTTGATTTATGCTTCCTATTATTCAGAAAATGCATGTTGTTGCAGTGCCTGTTGCTCTGTGTTTAAGTAGCAATGTTTTAATGATGATCAGGTAAGCTTTTCTGAGATTGTAAGATGCAAGTAAGGTTTAATAAGCATACTGTTACGTTACAAACATTGAAAGCCTTTTTATTGTTGCCATGCAGAGAATATTTACATAACTAGATAATGTATAAGCCTTAGGTATTGAAATGCATATGACAGTATTTGTAATAAAACACAGGATTACAGTATTTTCAGAAGCTCAATGCATCTGTTGGAGACTTGCAGTCATGTTTGCAGGGTTACCCGCAAATTAAACAGAATGCCAATCCATCATGTGTGGTCCATGACTTGTGCAGTAATCCTTTAAGCAATTTATCTTGAGCTTTTTTCTTGTTTACTGTTCATTGTTTACTTTGATCATGTTTTCCCCATGAAACAAGTAGATAGTTGTTGTCAGGCAGCAGGTCTTGTTTGGATAAGAAACATTTTTACAAGTAGGGGTATCACAGAGATTTCTACTTTCAGTATGTTACTTGGTACTTTTATAAAGCTGAATATAAATTATAATTACAACTGCAGTACAAGGAGAAGTGGTTTGAGTTGAGTGCTGCTTGTTTTTCTTATACTTGACTTTGACTGGCAATCCTGTAATGTAATTAAAAAGTAATTTATTTTTTCATGCCTCACAGCCTTTTTGTTTCCAACTAAATATTAATTAAGCTGTCAAGTAAACAATGCATTGACATATTTTTTTTCTTATACACTTCATTTTGTCTTGATTGGACTCTCATAATGACAGTTTGGCACCAAGGGCAGCGCATTTAATTATAATCCCAGTTTTTGAGATTTTGAACATAGCCACACCCCTTTCTATTTAGTCACACCCCTTCCCATTGTCCCCACCCATTCAACTGTCTCCTGTAGCCCTCCTTTGATTTAAGTCACCAACTGCCTCTGCTTTGAAGAATACACATGCACACACAAACATACAGCATGGAAATGTATAGCCACACTGGAGTATCACCAATGAACCTATATTACATCTTTGGGATTTGAAGAAGGAACTGGTACCATGTGACAAAACCCAATATGGACAAAGAGAGGATGTGTAGAAAATATAAAGGAGGCATCACAACTGATTACTAAAGCAGGGAGACAAATTGTTGGACGGCAGTAGTAGTAATATACTAATCACTATGTGCCGTATATGTGTATATAACTATATATGTGTGTGTGTGTGTGCGTGTGTGCGTGTGTGCGTGTGTGTGTGTGTGTGTGTGTGTGTGTGTGTGTGTGTGTGTGTGTGTGTGTGTGTGTGTGTGTATGTGTGTGTGTTTTTTATACACACACACACATTCATATATATATATATATATATATATATATATATATATATATCAGTGTGTGCACATGTGTATACATGTATATGTATATCTGTATGTATATCTGTATATATATGTATACATATGTATAAATAAATATATTTGTGTGTGTGTGTGTGTGTGTGTGTGTGTGTGTGTGTGTGTGTGTGTGTGTGTGTGTGTGTGTGTGTGTGTGTGTGTGTGTGTGTGTGTGTGTGTGTGTGTGTGTGTGTGTGTGTGTGCTTACCTTTGTTTTTTTTTTTTGTCATATATTGTTTTATTTTCAGATATTACATGAGTAATAAGGTTAGGCCTAAATAAAATGTATAAGTGAAAAAAAATAGTAAGCCTAGTAAATGAAGGTTGTAATAATTTAAAGAAATAAAGAGAAAATGAAAGGAAATTTGGATTCAAGTGTGAATTCCAGAATGCCAGTAAGCAGAATGAGAAACATGAAATAAATTAAAAGTCAACAAACTTAAATGGTTGCAAGTGTTATAAAACATGATGACATAGAGAGAGATGAAAGGGCAGAAAACAATCTAAACAGTTCATCAACTGTTCCAAGTACCTGAGTTGTAATATCACAGCAGGTTGGATAATGAGGATATTGTGAGATAGGTGTATAAGGCTGAAAAAGGAAAATGACTGAATTAGTAAAGCAACTCCCCAGATCAGAAAGTGAAGAGCTTCAAGTGTCATTATGAGACATTTCAAAATGACATTTGTCAGCCTGGGAGCACATGATTTGGTAGTAGATAGCTCAGTACCCCAAGTATAGAGGATATACAATAACAGGAAGAGTGGTATAATGTATGTGAATGAAAGAGATGTCACTTCCCAAAAATGATGAAGTAATGGCTTGTTGGGGATAAAGCTGGACATGCTGATCTTATAGGCTGGGACAGCTTAGGCCAAATGAATCAATATGTCCGAAAAAGGAGCTTGAAAATATGTTAAGAACAGGGTCATTATGTCTTAGGCAGTCCACAAGAGTTGCCTGATAGTCTCTACAGCAAAGTGCAAGGTACTTTTTTGCTTGTAGTTTTTCTTCCCAATGGCTACGAGTCCTCCTAACAGTGGTGCACACTACATTTCTTGTCATGCACTGCACTAGTGACTAGTCTTGTGATATTAATGCTGCAGCTTCATACCACTTGCTTGTGTTGAGTTTTAGTTGCTTATGCTTCCACAATAGTCGGTTGCTACTGCTAAGTGTTCAACAGGGTTTTCATTCCAAAACTGAGATCCGAGTAAAGCATCTGCATTTGTGCATCACTCCAATTACTGTTGTGAGAGACAAAATAAGAGCAGATGTAACTGACAGTGCCGGTATGTTTTATTTTGCTTCTTTTGTTGATGTGGGGTGCATGAGTAGTCTTTAATGAGTTTAATTATAAAATAATTGTGGAATTGTCAGGCACAAGTAGCAAGAAACAAACAGTAAACACAAACAAAGAATGTACAGATATTGTGATATATGTTAACAATTCAACTGTATGGCAGATAAACACTTTACTGCTGTTCCAGACAGGAGCAAAACATTCCCTGAGAAAAGAGCTATGAGGTCTGTGTGTAGGCAGAGGTGGATAGCAAAATGTAACCCCTTGGTAAAAGAAAATAGGAACAGTAACAGTTTCACTCATAAGTGAACTGCGGGAATACCACAGGTTCAGACATAAACAAAATGGCGGAGAGGGAAAAACAGAAGTTTTAAGGATGACTTGGTGTAGTTTGGAGGAAGTTTATTATAAAAATCCTGAATAACTTTTATGTGTTTTATGTTTTTCTTACATCCATGTGGATTTTGTTAAGCTATTCAGATCTCCCTCATGCCAAAACATTCTGCTTAGTAGCTACTCTACAACTGAAATTGAGAAAAAAATTGTTTTCGACTGAAATTGAAAACCAAAGAACTAAAAAAAAGAATATTTAACTTACCAAGACAAGCTGATTGTCTAGGGACGTTTTTTTGTGTGTGTGTGTGTGTGTGTGTGTGTGTGTGTGTGTGTGTGTGTGTGTGTGTGTGTGTGTGTGTGTGTGTGTGTTTTAACAAAACATAAGCTAATAAATAAAGATATTGTTTTGTTTTTAACATACAGAAATAGCATATATTCCTGATACCTACTCTGAAATAATTTTAAAGATCAAGAATCCAGGAGATGGAAGGGGGGCTTGGACTGGGATTGTAGGTTGGGGTTCAGATAGAGAAACACTGGAAAAGTAGTCCAAATTGGGCCCCAAAATTTCTAAGGCTGGCCCTGCTTACAACAATGGTAATACACAATATGTTCAATACTGTGGAATGTCAATACCATAACATTCACGGTTAACCATACATTTCAGCATATATATATATATATATATATATATATATATATATATATACACATATATATATATATATATATATATATATATATATATATATATATATATATATATATATATATATATATATATATATATATATATATATGTATATATATATATATATATATATATATATATATATATATATATATATATATATGTGTGTGTATACATAAAATTGCTAGATACCAGTTTTCAACAGGTGTTAAAGCTAATACTGCCCACTCCCCATTTGCAGGGGTTCTACACACCTTGCTCTAACGCCTATATCTCTGCTCTCTTTTACAGTGTTTAAATAAATGTGCTGCATTTTTTACTGAAAATATAACTCTGCTGCTTTGCCTCTCCCTCGAGACTGTACTCTGTGATCTGAAGCTGCGGATGTCTACTACCTGCCGCACCATTTTCCACTATAGAGCTGCACTAGTTATTAAAACCTGTACATGCTGTTTTTTTTCATTAAAGTATCTTACTTGTTTTTCTGAGTGAGTATTGTGCACGGATGCTAAGGCCTGCCAAAGACCACCCCTTTTCTTTGCAACTGACTTAAAAATTATCAACATCTTATAATTAACAGTTGATCCTGACTTTCCTCCTGATTTACTGTTAGCTACTTCCCATAAAAGTTGCAGTGGTGCTGCCAGTCACAGTTAAATATAATGGCACTTTGACCAGTACATTACCTACTCTAGTTTACTGTTTCATTGCTTTGTTGAGTTCCTTTCCTTCTGGAGTTTATTCATCCTGCTCCGTTCACCCTCACTATTGCTCAAGCTCACTTTGCACCCCACCCGTCCCCCTTATCCCAACCACCTCACCTATACCCAAATGTATTCATAACCACAATCACCTGACCTCTCTAACACCTCCCACCAACCTATCGCATCATCCTCCAACCACACCCCCCTCTTTCCTTTCACCACCTGCTCATTAATTTGCTCTGTGGTGCTCTGCCGCATCACACTATCCTTAATCCCTTTAATACCTACAAAACCAGATAAACTAACTTCACATATACTACCACCACCTCCTTCAACTCTCACCATGCTTGCACCTTCTATTTTCTTACCAGTTCTCCTCTCCCTAGGCTACCATCTAACTTCCAACCACTCCACTATCACTAAACACAATCACCTAAACTCCACCACGCCAACCTTTTCAAACACTCACCACTATAATAACATATACATTTCACCTACAATCTTCAGCCACACCCCCTACTGAGCTCACCAGGCTCACCTTCAAAGAAACTAATTATATAATCTACCCAGTATATGCATTCACAGTATGATCACCAGTAACCTACATACACCACTGACTGCTACTCTAAAACTAATTATATAAAATCTACCCAGTATATGCATGCATTCATGATCACCAGTAACCCCACCACACTACTGACCACTGCTAACTAACTAATTGTAACCTACATACACTGACCACTGCTACTAACTAACTAATACAAAAATCTTATGTATATATATTCACACAATGATCAAGATCACCAGTAACCATACATACTACACTCACTACTACTAACTAACTAATTATAAAAGTATATTCATTCACAATATGATCACCAGTAACCTACATACTGTAACCTAACTACACACTAACTATCCAACTAATCTACCCAGTATATGCATTCACAATATGATCACCAGTTCTACCCAGTATATGCCATGCTACCATCTGACGTCCTACCACTCCACTATCACTAACCACAATCACAATATGATCACCAGTAACCTACAAACACTCACCACTGCTATAATCACTAATTATATACATTTCACCTACAATATGATCACCAGTAACCTACATACACTGACCACTGCTACTAACTAACTAATTATAAAATCTACCCAGTATATTCATTCACAATATGATCACCAGTAACCTACATACACTGACCACTGCTACTAACTAACTTGCACTCAGTGTTGACATTCACCCTTACCCAGGCTCCTCTACTACTATACCCACCGCTGCAAACCTACATGACCCTAATATCCCTGGTAAGCAAAAAACCTCTGACCTCTTAATACTCAGTAAAAACATTTGCAGCATCATGAATAAAATTTAAGAGCTATGTGCCTCTATATCCTTCTATAACTCTGACATTGTACTCCTAACCGAAACCTGGCTCAAGCCCCACATCAAAGATACCACCATAGCCCCATCCTGGCTACAACATTCTTAGATGTGCTCAAACAGTTAAATGAGGTGGGGGTGTTACCCTACTTTACAGGCACAACATTATTCTCCAACAAATATGTAAAGATATCCCCACTTTCGGCTATGCAGAAACACTGTTTGCAAATATAAAATTAAACCAACAGAAACAACTCAACATTATAGGTGTCTACTTACCACCAGGTGACAATATTGCCACTCTTGAGTCCATTTTACATTGGACTTCCACCGCTCCTCTGAAGACACTTATCCTGGGGGACTTCAACACTGATTGGTGCTCTATCACGGCACCCCCCCCCAAGTACATATAAATCTATTTCACTTCACACAGCTTATCCAAACCCCAACCTGTACAGACAAATCCACTAAAAAGGAATCCATATTAGACTGGATGCTAACCAACAACCCTTTATCTGCCAATATATCTGGTACGTTACTCAACTCCGTCAGTGATCACCTACCCACATTAATACTAAGACAGTATACAAAACCCATAAAACCACCCATCCTACTTTTTATCTGTAATTCCAAAAATTTCCAACCAGATCAATTCAGCAACACCTTAAAAAATAAATTGGTGACCTCTTAAAACTCTACCATTAGATGAAGCTGTGGAGTACTTTAATACTACCTTCTTAGGTATCCTTAATCTTATGGCCTCACAACATATAATTCATACTAAAACCAACCCAGCCCCTTGGATCTCAAAAGACACAAGATCCCTACTCAAACAATGAGACATAGCTTGTGGAACCTGGCATACCAATAAAACGAGTAAAACTCGACAATACTTCCTAGAGCTCAGAAACAAAGCAAAACAAAACAAATATGTAATGAAAAAAAAGTTATTATATCCAGCTACAAAAAACTCACTACAACAATCCACAAAAATTTGGGTCTACAATCAATCACATTCTCCAACCAGGAAAAATCACCTCCCCAAACCCTAACATTGAAGGTGAAAACAATGATATTGCCACCCAGTTTAATGACTATTTCACCTTCTCCATCCAAAAGTTATTTAACAATTTCCCTACATCTGCTATCAAGAGCCCCAAAATACAAAACTGTCACCATAAGACCAACACCCAATTCTCTCTTAAACCAGTTCCAGTTGACCTAATTCATAAACACCTTGCCAAACTGAAACCCACCACTCCCGCTGCTGATAAACCCCCCGATGATTACATCAGAATTGCCACCTCTGCCATCACCTACCCTATTTCCATACTCATCAACAGATCCATACCTGAACACACTGTCCCCTCTCTCTGGAAAATTTCTTACAACGTCCCCGTACACAAAGGTGGTTTCTTGACAGAACATAGCAATTATCGCCCCATAGCTATACTATCTCCCCTTTCAAAATTTTAGAAAAATGTGTACACACCCAACTACTGAATCATCTTCTTCAATATAACCTGCTAGCAAATTCCCAACATGGATTTTGGCCAAAGCATAGTACCACCTCTGCCCTTATATCCTTTACTGACCACATCAACCAACAAAGAAGTCTTGGTAACTTAGTATCTGTTGTCTTTCTAGACCTGTTAACGGCATTTGACATGGTATCTGCAAATTACTATCAACTCTCTCTGAACTCAATCTGGATAACTCCTCTCTACTGTGGTTTAAAAATTTTCTGTCCCTCCTTCAAGAAGCTGTTACATGGCATAACGCTCACTCCCCTCCCCTCTCCTCCCAGTGGGGCAATGTGTTCTGCCTGGATCCATTCTTGGTCCCTTACTATTTTTCATCTTTACCAATAACCTCCCCTCAGCTACCAACAAACTAAAGTAGTACAGTATACTGATGACACCACCCTTATTTTATCAGCCCCACTCTAAAATTACTCCAAGACACCCAGGAAGCCTTCACAACTATAGCAAAATGGCTAAATTCCTCCCATCTCATACTAAACCCATCTAAGACCCAACTCATGATTTTGCACCCATCCAAAACTTTCACCCCCATCTCCCCATTCTGAATAACATCCTCCAACAATATCCTTATCACACCAGTAACTCAAGCCAAGCTACTAGGTGTAACTATTGATCAAAACCTAAAATTTGACAAACACATACCACTAACAATTGCCAACGTTCATAAAAAAATAGGTTCACTCTACAGCTGCAAGAGCTTCCTTACACAAGAATCCCGAATCACTACCTCTCATACCCATCTACTCTCCACCTTACTATATGCTTCCCCAGTTTTAACTAACCTAAACAAATCTGGCCTTCTAAAACTATTTACCTGCTACAATAAAATCTCAAAGTTTGCAACCAATGCTAAGTTTCGTTCTCACTATTGCTTCTCCCTAAGACAACTAGGGTGGTTAGAACTCCCTAACATACTAAAATACAGTCAACTTCTCCTGATCCATCAACTGCTATACCAACCAAATAAAATACCTGCCCTCTCTGGTCTGCTCACCTTCCGTAACTCTGCACATCAGCTTAGATCTTCCAATACCGCCCTACTGACTGTTACCAATTGCTTACATAGCTCAGGCCAATCTCTTTATTCCTATGCAGTTGCTAAGGCCTGGAACTCTCTACCCCCTGACATTAGATGTCTAAATAGTAAACATACTTTCAAATCCCTACTAAAAGATCTATTCAAAACTTAAATATGTTCCTGTACAGAACCAGACTAATTTCACCTGTTCCTGACTTTCAACATCCCTAGATCATAGGTGTACTGTGTATTTTCACTTAGAGCATAGTACTGTGATCCAGGTGTTTAGGCCTCCTTTATAGTTACGATTTCTAGTTTATGACCCTGTGTGGCTATGAAAACTTCTTTTTGAATTTATGCTCAAGCAACTGTATATTTGTTGTATAATATTTTGTTTAACTGTTTCTCAATATTCTAACCACTGTATGCTGCATCATTTGTAAAACTTTGATTTTACTCTTTTTATATGTTCCATGCTCTTTGTACAAAATAGCTATGTTTATATAATGTTTTATTATTTTTTAAATTTTTTTAATAATTTTTTATTATGTATCTGGAGCTTTTCTCCCCAGGCCTCCACTGAAAATGGTCACCTTGTGTTCAGTCGGACTAACCCAGTAAACAAATGGAAAATAAAATAAAATAAAATAGAATAAATAAACAAGAAGAGATTGGATTTTATATACATTTGCAGATAAAACACTTCCAAAGTATAGCAAATCTGACTTGTTAAATTTACAGAGTTAGTAGGGCTGTCCATGTTAGAATGGGTTATTCCAACATAGATGCAGATATGCAAACATTAATGGACCACTTTAAAATACTAACAAAAGGCAAGGGAATATCCCAGCATGTAGCAGTCATCCAAACAAAATGAATAACCTAAAAGAACATCACAAACTTTTCCATGAGAAGGGACATGCTCAATATCATCCTGTTTGCAGCCAAAGAGTTGCAACATCTTTATAAGACCTACCAACGATTAAGAAAAATCCTAGTAACTATAAATACTTGAAAACTCTTTGTTCTTCTCATGCACCACATCCAATTTGTTCAGAAATGAATCAAACTATTATTGAAATAATAACCTGCTGTCTTCCTTGCCCATATATATATATATTTTTTTAGGTTCATAGGTAGGTACTAGGCTATCAGCCGTATAGCCTATACAAGCCTAGCCAAAAAGGTACCCTGGCTTTCTCCACCCAAGAAAATTATTTTCCTGTGCCCCTGTTGAGCAGAGCCACAGAGGTGATCCCCGGGGTGAATTTCCTATTTCCCATCCAATCATCAAGATTTTTCTTGAAAATTGCTAATGAGGAGCTTTGTTTGATATAGACAGGTAGTTTGTTCCAGAGTATGGGAAGTCTCTGGGACAGGAATCTATCCCTCCAGCATGTTCTGTTTATTGTGGTAACAAGGTTTAGGTCCCTAGAGTGTGTAGCTCAGCGGGATTGGGATTTCTTTAAGTGGAGCATGTCCAACAGCTCTGGGTTTGACATAGCTTTGTATGTTAGACAGAGATCGCCTCTGAGTAGGCGATATGCGAAAGAGTAAAGCTGGAGTTTTTTGAGACAGTCTGCTTAGGGCATTTGTTTCCGGCTGGTAATCCTCTTTGTGAGGTATTTCTGCGGCCTTTCCAGTTGTTGTAGATGTCTTGCGAGGAACATACTAAAAGGGGCGCTATGCTCTATAATGAGTCTAATGAGTGACGAGTAGAGGGGAACAATGAACTCTTTTTTCCTGGATGAGAAACCTTTTGTGATGAGGTGTGCCACATAGGATTTCCTGACTACTGTGGCGATGTGATTACCAAAGGATAGACTACTGTCCACCTGTGTCCCAAGGTCTCTTATCACACTTTCTATGTGATAGCTGATGGGTACAGAGATTTTACCAAAGGAGATGACAATGCACTTTTTGGCATTGAGCTTGAAGCCATGGCTTTGACACCAGGCATCTGTCTCAGTGAGGCCCTTTTGTAGGATGTCCACATAATTAGGAGTTTCAATTTTGGCTCCTAGTTTGCAGTCATCTGCGAACTTCATTAGCCAAAGACCTTCTGTGTTAGCCTGTACTTCAGAAAAGTAGATACCAAACAGGAGAAGACCCAGGACTGAACCCTGTGGTACTCCACATGTCACTGGTCTGAAGTCAGATTTGGAGTCTGCTACTTTCACAGTGTGGGCTCTGTCAGTGAGCCAGTTGGCAACCCATCTTGTGACATAGGGATTTATACCTAGTTTAGTGAGTTTATCTATAATTCCAGAGTGAGGGATGGTGTCAAGAGCCTTGGTGAGATGTAGATAGGCTGTGTGAACCACCTTACCCTCATCTACGGCTTTGGTGACTGCTTCAAAGAAGTCTGTCATGTTTAGGAGACATGATCTGCCTTTTACAAACCCAAACTGGGTGGGGTCCAGAGTTTGGAGATTACCATTGTCTTTGTTTATAAGTTCCATGATGATACACTCCATGGCCTTGCAGACAAGGCTCATTATGCTAATGGAGTGGTAGTTCCTGGGGTCAGTGGTGGCTCCCCCTTTGTGGAGTGAGATAACCGTCGCTGTGCACCATTCAATGGGCACAAAGCCTGATGTGAGGTTATGATTGAACATGATGCTTAAGTGGGGTGCCCATTCAGTGGGCACAAAGCCTGAGGTGATGCTATGATTGAACATGGTGCTTAGGTGGAGTGCCAGTTCATTCTGCAGTTCATGTAGAATGCAGCCTGGGATGTTATCAGGTCCCATGGATGCTGTGTTCTTGGCTTTGGAGAGTGTGTTTTTTTACCTGTGCAGCCGTGATTACAGGAACTTTGCATTCTTCTGGTATACAGATGGGCCCTTTAGGGGGGGGGGGTAAAGTTAGCACTGAACCTATCTGCCAGGATGTTGGCAATATCAGTTGGTTCTGTGTATTTAGTGCCATTGTGCTGTAACTCAGAGCAGATCTGAGTGTTGCCATTGAGATTCTTGACATAGCTATAAAATGCTTTGTGGTTGTCTTTAGAATCAGTGGTGATTTTGTTTTCGTAACTAGCTTTGGAGGATTTTATGAGGGATCTCAGCTTCTTACTGAGGCTGACCAGGAAGTTCCTCCAATCATGAGATTTTACTCTTTTTTGCAACAGTTTATTTCTTCTGTTGTAGGGTTTGCTTATGGCAGGGGGCCACCAGATTGGCTTACTTTTTTTGGAGGATAGCATCTTGGTTCTGTCAGGGATAGCATGATTCATGAACTTGTGTAAGTGCTTATAAAGAGCATTTTTGCGGGATTCAGCAGTCGTACCTCTATTGTCCGTCTGCATGGCTGTTGTGAAGTTTGCCACTTCTGTCTTAAAAAACGTGAAGTTGGCTTTGGAATAATTTTTTATGGTGGTTTCCCTAATGGGGGATGGGGGGCAGGATGTGGATGTCTAGTAGTCTATGTTGGTAATGACCAGGTCTAGGATATTGCTGCCCCTGGTATGAGGTGTGGATATGTTGATCGAAGGAGTTGGAATTTATGCATTCCACAAAACGTTGAGCTAAAGAGTTGGTACATGAGTAGCTTTCCCAGTTAATGTTGAGAATCCTGGGGCATGGTGGGGGATCTGTAGCAAGTTACAATTTGGATTGCAGTCTTGCACAGAGTTAGTTGCACTTGGATAATCTCGGATGCATTATGCTGAGCAACTAGCCTGGAGGTGTGGATATCCTTAATGAATATGGACATGCCTCCACCTTTAGTGTTTCGGTCGAGGTTAGGTGGCTGAAAGGTGTGGTATGAATTATAGCCTGGTAATGCAGGGGTGCTCTCTGGAGCCTTGAACCAGGTCTCTGTCACTGCACAGATGTCAATGTTCTCCATTTTAAGGAGTGCGTCGAGTGAATGCATTTTGAGGTTTAGATTTCTAGCATTGAATAGCATTACCCTCAGATTTTGCTTGCTTGTACCTGTTACAGTGGTGAATTTGTCACTTGAACCTTGCCTAAAAAAGGCACTATAGGGGTGGCAAGAGCCTTAGCCAGTACCCAGAATCCAAAGGGCAACAGGTGCAGGCCATCTCTGCAAAGCATCATGGTCTGTCGATTATGTCATCCCAGGCAAACAGATACTGGATCCTCTTAGAATGACACCAGAAGCTTGGCCAATTCTTGAAGTCAATCATTTTGTCCTTGTACTGTGGTATCATTCTGAGTGATGGCAGGATGCTACTCAGGGCTAGGGTCATATCTGCCTGGGCTAAAAGATCGGAGAGCTCCTCCATGTCTCTTTTCATGTAGTCCAGGGAGGTATGTCTTAGGTCATTCACACCAACATGGACAATGACAGAGTCATATTTTACTTGTTGTGGAGTGACCTGAGTGCGTGCATTATGTGGCGGATCCTGGCACCCGACAGGCAGATGACAGAAACTTTCTCCTTGTTAAGCCTGGTGAGTGGAACATCAGTGTGCCTGACTATAAAGTCACATATGACTAGCGTTGTTATGCCTTATGGGCTGTGGTTGAGTGGCACACTGAGTTTGTGGGCTATGCGTCACTTGGGTTGTGTTGGGGGGGTGGAGGTTGCTTGCATTTCTGCTTTGGAGGTCTCTGTTGCTCGAGCAGATTTTTATTGAGAGCCTCCTTGAATGTTGGTGTGTGTTTTTTGTTGCTATTTGTGTGTTTTGGTGGTGTAGGTTTTGAGGAACTATGTGATGAGTGTGGTGTGGTGCAAGTGTTTACCTTTTCCTCTTGACTGTCTAGTCCAGTGTTGGGTGAAGAGAACTTTGCTTACAGTTTGGCTATATAAGTGCATCTCTCACAGGTTGTAGTGTTGGGTGGTAGAAGGAGAGGGTTGTCTGTGTACATAAGGCAATTGCTGCATTGCCCCAAGATGCCCAGATTTATCAGGTAGACAGGAAAAGACACTGGGAGCTGACTCTTTGACATGCCTGGATAGGTGCTTATTTGTTAAGTATTAAAAACTGTTTTTCTCTAGACAAGTGAAGAAAGTTGAGTGCTGTAGTAATTTATAGATTATTTAGTGCTTACAATGAGTTCTGAACAAGTGCTCAGCTCAAAGAAACAGATTTGAGTGCTAAAACTAAAAAAACTGGCTAGTTCTAAGCGAAAATTTGAAGAGCAGACTTTATGGCGCCTGGAATAGTTTAACCCTAGATAAGCGGCGATGCATAAAGTGTATTTTTTTAATATAACAGTAGCAAATGAGCAAACTGATTTAAACAAATTAACCAATTAACCGATAAAAAGCTAAAAACTGAGCCCTGTTCCAGCAGTCTTCAATCAGACAAGTTCTAACTGCACACTCCTGCCACTAGATTGCAGGGGAATCTTCTTCAAAAACAGATGGTCTAGATTAGTGCTTAAGTTATACAAACAAAGATAGATTCACCAGGTCTGAATTTAGTCTATGCTACAGCAAACAAGGTGTACCAGTTTCAGAAAGAAACAGTTCAAATAAGCAGGCACAATAAGCCTTTAATCAGAAACTCCCAGCTCCGAATGGCAGTATCTACCCTCTCCTCCCACAAGAGTGCAGACCACTCCTTCTTAATGTAAAATAACTGACCCATAGCCCAAGTGCTTAAACCAGAACTAATACACTTTTATAATAACAGACACAAAGTCTTCAATCAGCGACTCCCAACTTAGAAGGATGTAAGCTACCTGTCCTGCCACAACAGTGCAGACCACAACTTTCTTAATGTAAAACAACTGGTCTGAAGCCCAACTGCTTCAACCAAAGGCTAAGAATAACAGTTACAATTTAATCAGGCCATTGGGCTATTAACAAGCAGTAATAAATGCAGCAGAATAAATGCAATAAAGTAGGAAGAAACACAACTACAGTAAAAGCAGATGAATAAATTGCAATTTTTTTTTATATAACAGAAAATGAGCAGACTGATTTAATCAATTTACCCAATTAACCAGTAAAAAAGCTCAAGACTGAGCACTGTTCCAGCAGTCTTCAATCAGACAAGTTCTAACTGCACACTCTTGTCGCTAGGGTGTAGGGGAACCTTCTCCAAAAAAGATGGCCTGGATTAGTGCTCAAGTTATACAAATAAAGCTAGATTCAGCATGTCTGAATCTAGTCTATGCTACAGCAAACAAGGCACGCCAATTTCAGAAAGAAACAATTCAAATAAGCAGGCACAATAATCCTTTAACCAGAAATTCCCAGCTCAGAAGAGCAGAATCTAACCTCTCCTCCCACAAGTGTGCAGACCACAAACCTTCTTAATGTAATATAAGTGGCCTGAAGCCCAAGTGCTTTAACCAGAACTAATACACTTTTAGAATAACAGACACTGAGCCTTCAATAAGCTACCTGTCCTGTCACAACAGTGCAGACCACAAACCTTCTTAATGTAAAACCACTGGTCTAAAGCCCAAGTGCTTCAACCAAAAGGCTTAGAATAACAGTTACAATTTAATCAGGCTACTTCCAAGCAGTAATAAATGCAGCAGAATAAATACAATTAAGTACTTTTAAGAAGAGGCAAAAGCAAAATAAAGTGCAATTTTTTTTTTAGTAAAGTGCAAGGAAAGAGGAAGGAGGAGCAGAAGAAAAATTCAATGTTTTCCCACCTTCTGTAATCCAAAAGCGTAACTTTTACACAGCTGCATTACCAATCATCAAAAAATTGTCTGTGGCAACCAACAGCTATAAATTATACAGTCTGGTAACTTCTGAAGGAAGAAATATCATAATATAAAGCTTGGTTGCACTGCTTTCTGGCTTCAGGCTTAAGAGTAGCTGCTACAGCGTTCCACCTATAGCATTCGAACCATCTGTGGAGTAGGTATCTAGTCAGCTCTCCTAGCTCATGCTTATTTCATATTTACTCTGCTTTTGTCTATCCTTATAAAGTACAGCAAGGCAGACACACTAAGCACTATGTTGACTAAAGATAATCCTTAACAAGACATATCTTTGTCATAAAAGATCTCGCTCTGAAAACTACCAAGTTGTTCTCCAGTGGGTTCGAACCACTGCTCATACTTCTGTAATCTTTTTGATCTCTCTTACTTAACATACATTCTGGCCAATGCATATGGTACTAATAAAGACATATTTTGAGACCCATAGCAGACATGCACACATCCCAGGTATATATCACTTGTTCTAACTGCACATTGTTATATATTCAAATGATGACATGTGTTAGTGCTCACAACACAGTAAGGACCGGCAACCATATTGTACAAAAGTCTCTGCCTACAGTATGTATCTATTATATAGCAAGTATGATTTTGCTCCATAATTGTCCACTTTGTGTCTGCACTGTAGTTCCACATTAGCCCAGCAAAGTAAGACAGACATTTTTGTACATGTTCACGGCAACCACAGTAGGCAACATTGTTTAACCACAAGCCAAACAAACCATGCATTTCCATACATAGAGCTATACTATAATGAATCGTTACACTAACTTATAAGTAATAATCAATACAGCACTTTTTTGATAATCATGGTGACTAACTCATGAATGATTGTCTTTATAACAAATAGTGTCAAATGCCAATCCTTTTATACAGGAAAAAGCTATATTATGAGATCTACCTTATCTAGAGGTTGGGTGGGTGGCCTAATGGTTAAGGTGTTTCTACCAGTGCTTCTAAGCAATTAAATAGAAACGTGGAAGCATGCATTTAATTAATGTCAAGATACAGAATGTGCTTAAAGGTTTTAGGTTTGTTTTCTTAACAATATGTGCTTTTCTACAATCAAATGAGATAAGCAATTAACTATAAAGCCAGACTGTTGGATAAGGTTTGAGTGAAGAAATTATTATTTAACCATTTTTAAAAGACAGCAAATAGAGGCATTAAATGAAGAGCATGTATGGTAATTACACGGGAATATTTTTATAGTTTTGTTTTGTCTGAAGCAGCACTGGGTACAAAAGTGCTTATGTACGACTTGTACAAAACAGTGTTATTTTACTGCAAACATAAAAGCTTTTCTTTTTTTGTTAAGAAATCATAAATGTGCTGAATAGCTGGATCTTAAAGAAAGCCACTTAATCATTTGAGAGTACTTCTACATTTATATCTTTATCTGTTTTCTTTTTTTTTCTTTTAGAAGCTCAGAAATGGTTTGCTTTTAGGCCTTAGATGTTAGAAATATCTTCTTCTCATTACATAAGAAAGCCTAGTTTGCTCCCTACATCTGCGGCTGCCTGCGAATGGGGCAAGCCTGCACTCAGACCTGTCTTGAGGTTGAAGAGTTACAGAGTAGCTACAGTGTGGAGTCATTTTTGGTGTTTCGTGGAGGTTTATATCACAAACCTAACTTCATTCCCTTTTGATGGAAGTCAAAAGTGGGGTCTGCAATGCAATGCCAGTGGTGTTTTCATGCATTTACACGTGCCAGATCTGAAAATAGCACAGATGTGCCGTGTGGCAGGCACCAAGAAGTCATTTTGTCCCATGAGACTTGCATTTCTGACTGTTCTCTAGCAGGTTTCAATGCAGCTTCAGGCCCAGCTACCTTTACTGTCTCAAGATGGTCGATCTGGGTCTGGTTACTTATTGTTATTCCCCCTTGATAGGTCAGACTTGATAAATAAATAAATAATAAAAATAAGCAGTTATTTATTTTACATTTGTTGACTGTGATAGTCCGACTGAGCTGAGTAGCCCTTTTTCAGTGGAGGCCTAGGGAGAAAAGCTCCCCAATATTACATTAAATCTTTAAATAGAGACAAATGACAAAGATAGGTTTTACAGAGAAATCGTCAGCACATTGACAATTAGAGAAAATGCCATTTTCAGCATCTCACTACAAAAGATAGTCAACATAAAATCAAGCTATTAAATATCACAATTTCATTTTACGACTGTTTTAGTGTTACACAATAGAAGAAACTAACCGGGTTAGCGACAATTATGATATAAAAGTCAAATCAGATGAGGTATGCAGCAGCCCTGGTTGGACTGTCTAGGATTTAAGGTGGTTGTGTACAGAGGCAGGACTACTGAGATTTCAGATATTCTCTTGCTGCAGTTTTGAATTGTTTAAAGTTTTTTTGGGATCTGATTTCTAGTGGAAGTTTTTCCAAGATATAGAAGGATGGTAACTATAGAGGTTTCGACCAGTTTTGTTTTTGGGTTTGTGTATTTGTAGAAGGTCTTGGTGAGAACTGCCTAGCTACCTGGCAGGGTTATAATGTAAGATGAGAGGTGATAGGCTGGGACAGTAAGATTTATGGTAGAGGATGGAGTGGACTATAAGGGGTTGAGAGAGAAGTAGCTAGTGGGGATGCTCAAGCAAGTTTAGGTGATTTAAGGCAAGGCGATGGTGTGATTTATAGGTGTGTTGTGCTGCAAATCTAGCTATCTTATTGTAAGCTGTCTCTATCTTGGCTCGTAATGTAGAGTTTAGATTTGTAAGCATTTGGGAGCTGTATAACAGGCTAGGTAGGAGGTAAGCATGACAGGGTAATTTTAGCTTTGGTTGTGAGGAACTTTTTTTTTTTTCGATAGAGAAGCCCAAGTTTCTGGTGTGTTTTTTTATATAGTGGTTTATATGTAAGTCAAATTTAAGTTCATCCTCAAATTATGACTCCTAAGAGTTTTGTCTTGTTTTCAGCAGTGATGGGGCTGTTACCTAGGGATAATATTGAAAAATTGTTTTTGAGGTAGGTGAGGTTTTTAGAAAGAAAAAGGAGGAGTTTAGTTTTTGGGGGGTTGAGAATAAGCTGGTTTTGAGAAAGCCAGGTTTCAACAGAGTTGAAGGATTCTTGGGTAGCAGTGATAAGCTCTGATGGAGTCTCTAAGATGGTGATGATTGTAGAATCATCTGCATATTGTATGAGGGATGACTGGGGGCAGGAGGAGTAGAGAAGATTAGTGAAGATGCTAAAGAGTAGTGGGCCAAGAATGAACCCTTGTGGGACACCCATCATCACTGGGAGAGGAGGGGAGAGTGCTGGAATATCTCACTGACTGCTTACACTCCGAGAAATTGCTGGAAAACCAGGCAGCAGTAGCAGTGGAAATGTTGAGGTCAAAAAGTTTGGTAAAAAGGAAAGAGTGAGAGAGAGTATCAAAAGATTTAAAGAAGTCAAGGAAAAGATGGGAGACTAGTTTATTGTTGTCACTTGCCTGAGAGATAATATGGATGAAGGATAATAAGGCAGTTGTAATGCTGTGTTGGAGGTGAAAGCTATGCTGGGTGGGAGTGAGTAAGTTTTCCTGTAATAGGTGTTGCATGACTTGCTTGTGAATGTATTTTTCTAATATTTTCAAGAGAGGTTGGAGTAAAGCAATAGGCCTGAAGTTAAAAATTTTGCTAGAATTACCTCCTTTATGAAAGGGTAATGTATAAAATTCT
This sequence comes from Protopterus annectens, assembly GCF_019279795.1. Taxonomy (NCBI): domain Eukaryota; kingdom Metazoa; phylum Chordata; order Ceratodontiformes; family Protopteridae; genus Protopterus; species Protopterus annectens. The sequence continues at coordinate 7,024,319 of NC_056736.1, read as the reverse complement.
TTCCAGATAGTAGGAACTTTAGATTCGGAGATGAAGCAGTTTATTAAGATAGATACTGAGATAGCAATGGATTCAAGAACTGTAGGAAATAGGGTGGGAGATTATCAGCAGAAGGGGAGCAGATTTTGAGGTTGGAAAGTAGAGACTTTATATAGTTAGTAGGAACAAATTTAAGAGAGAGAGAGTTTGTAGAGTTTAGGTTGGAGGGTGATGATAAGTGGTTTTTGGAGCAGGAATAGGAGGGAATGTGGGAAATGGGGTTTAACATTTTTGATATGGATTTGATGAGGTAGGTGTTGAAAATGGAGGCGGTTTCTGCAGGTGTGTTATTTGCATATGGGCTTGGAGGAGAAGGATGACTAGGGTGCAGAATTTGATATACCAAGTTCCAGAATTATTTGGGGTTGGACTTTTAAGAGCTCAGGGGTTGAGGTAGTAGTTGTTCTTGTCTTGTGTTATGTGCTTTTTAGCCAGGTTTCTAAGTTCTTTATATTTTATCAAGTGGACTGGAAGTTTAGTTTTTAGCCATAGTTTCCATGTCCTGTCTCTTATTAACAATCCTAAGTCATCTAGGTTTTACCTCAATACCATGGAACCAGTACTCAGTATGTTTGCTCTCCAATATGATTATCTTTGCTAAGGTTTGCAGGCTTCTTTCTGACATATATTTAGGTTGAGATTCTTACAACTTTCACAGCAGACTTTTAAAATGTTCCTGTGCTGCTTACAAATTGACCAACAAAAGGCTATCTCACAAGATACAAATACTTCAGTTGTGGAGTTACTCTTCTTTACAACCAAAACTTTAGTCTTACGTCATGCAAGTATATATATATATATATATATATATATATATATATATATATATATATATATATATACATATACAGGTACAGCTCCTACAATTTCATGAAAATCCACTGAATATCCAAAAAGCATGTCTTTAAACAACTACTCAGACATATTTTGATAAAATTTTCAGATAATTTATCTGGATTATCCTAAACATGCAAAACCTTGTCAGCAATTATATTGTTTAGTTTCTTATGGCATAAATGGCAACAGGTTATTGAAGTAAATACTTCTAGTTAAAAAAATATATATATATTTATTGTTAGTCCCCACTCTTCTTGCTTCTTATGGAATGGAGGGCTATGGCTGAAAAAATTCTTCTATATGTTCTGCAAGTTTTGTAGAATCCATACCGCATTGCTGTATCTGTTTTATTTGACACTGAAAACATGGCAACATATTTTAATTCCATTGCTCATTTATTGCAATGTTTTGTAAACACATTCACAACTTGAGGAGTTAAATTTTGGAATTGTTAATTAAACGAGTTGTTACCTTTAAGCTTGTTTATTATTATACAATGTGATCTACCAAGTTTATATGAAGTGCTCCAGATGCCCTGTCTGGTTGTAGCCATTAAGTGTGAAACATCACAGTCAACTTCACCGGCAAAGGGGGATAAAGACCTAATTACAACACATAACAAGAGTGTCATTAGAGGCGGGGGTACCTGCTGGAAATGGTCTTGACATAGTGGATATAATAAATTTAGAGTCAGGGTCTGCTCACTTGGGAGTATGTCATTTAGATGAATACAGTTTCAGCTAACACAAAAAAGAGTAAATGCTATTCGCCAAAACTTTTTTTACCAGCAGTGGAATTTGCTTTTTTTTCTCCCTTGTTGTCAAGCTTTGGAGTTGGTATATATAAGTCTGGAGTTATGGGAGTGTCACACCACATTGGGGTGTAGGAGGGCATGCCCACTTGCAAAAACAATTACTGTAACAATCACCAAAGGTAGTTTTAGCAAACATGCTTTGATTTGTTTCCAACATGTTTTGATTTGTTTCCATTTGCTTAAATTACATTCTGTGAATCAATATGAATCAGCTCAAATTTCCTTTGAAATAGTGGGCTAGTGTTTATACCACAGCACACTTCTTATGGTAGAACCATTGGTATATACTGGAGTCACACACCAGATACAAACTTAGGAACAAAGCAAAAATAATTAAGGAAATGGCCCTCAAATAATAACACTTAGCGTTTCTCAAAAAAAAAATGTCAAAGTTTTGGAGGTACTGGACAAAATTTGTCTCAAAATAGGGGAATTCCTACAAATCAGGGCTAGTTGAGAGCATGACAGCCAATTATATTTTGTTATGACTCATGAAAATACTGAAGACACAGCCAGAGGAGACTGACATTAACTGCTGCTCTTAGAGAAGCTACAATATCAGAAAGCATTTCTTTGGATAAAGATGTAATTGTAGAAATTATTAAATGGTACATTTAGTCACAATTGAAAGTGGAGCAAAAGGTGGACTAAAATTTTAAAAAATAACAAAATGAATACATTTTAATATGCAAGTATAATAACATGATGACTTTCTAGTTAAATATAAAAATAGGACTTTACTGGCTGACATTTCATACTGTTGATGGAAAAAAACAATCTATGTCCTAAAATTTTATTTAAAGTAATGGATACATTTGGAAACTTTAAAAATGTACATTTTTAATGTCTGTGAGGAGCTCTATGGATGAAGACATCTCACTTTTAGTATTACTGTCAAGTGTTTATATTACTCACAAAGACATTTCCGTAGCACAATAAATCATAAATGTATAGTATGTGTGTTTATTTGCAAAGTCATTTTTGTGCGTCTGTAGGTGATTACTGATTGGGTTTATATTATTGTAACTTTATGGAGTAAGTGGGACTGGTAGTTTCAAAAGTTTGATTGCAGAAGGATGCCTTAAGAGTTTAGATGTTCCTATCAATTCAAACATTTAAGATAAACATGGGCATCTGTTCATCTAATGTTTCTCCTTTTTCTATATACAAATGAAATAAAAATATTTAAATGAACTTGAAGGTAACATATATTAAGGAATACTTTCAAGATGAAATATTAATTGAGAAAATGTCTAATCACAGGTATGGCAAAAATCGAGAGGCTATTTTTAGGTTTAGAGAAATTAAAGGGAAAATGTACAGGTACGACTAAAATAGTAAGAAGGAGGGTCTCAACAATGGTTTGAGTTAAGAATGGATTACCATAAGAAGAAGACATGGTGTCTATAAATGTATACTCTTAAGAAGCAGCAGAGAGAGGTGACATAACCTGTCTGTATATATTAGGGCTTGGATGGAATGTTTATGCTCAGGACGTCTAAAAAGTAGCAGAGGATAGAGAAACAAGACAGAATCAGATTCACTACTGATGCTAGTAAGCAGTACTTTACATGGAATGTTATAGGACAATGGAACAGTCCACAAGAGTAACTCATTGAAATCAGGATGACAAGCAGCTTAAGAAAGTCATAAAATAGATGGAGTAATAAATGGATATCAGAGAAAGAGAAAGTAGCTGTCAGGGGTTAACTCCAACTCCTCAAAGGACTGAACTGCTTTGTTATTCTCATATGTTGGTATATTCAAATGAACAGCTCTCTTTTCTTCCATCAGTCATGGCTGGATATAGTCCAGCTTGCTATTAGAATGCATAGCTGAAAGGGCTGATCGTAATATAGACCATGTACATTGATGATTTAATAAAACTATTAATTATAAATACTCATTCATTTCAGATTTGAGTAAAAATGAAATACAGAATGTTGTTTTGTTATACCTGTCATTCTCATACAAGCAGAAACAACACCTCCTAAAGTACCATAAAAATACAGTTTACAGGTTGCCAAAAATCTTCATGTAACTTTGTTATTTGTTTATCCCTTAGAACCTCCCTTCATGCTGTGTGCCTCTGCGAAAATCCACAATCCCTTTCAGTAGAGGAATTTCTGTAGTCAGTATGTTGCTATACATAGTTTACAAATCAATAAAATACATTATATAGCACTCAAGCATCCGTTTGTTGTGTATATTGCTTCATAGTGCTTGGTTTATAATATGGGTGACGTGAAATTAATTAAACTTTAAACAGGAAAACTTGCCTTTACCTCTCTGAGAAGGTACTTATGAGCATATGGATGGTAACCCAATTTTCTACGCTATTGAAGGGAATCAAAGGCTAGTATGACCCCAAAGCAGCTCATAAATGTTTAGAGAGAAGTGTTAGTATAATTTTTATGCTGATATTACATGACACAGTTAGTAAACTATCTTGGAATACACAAGACAGCAGATGACTACCATACTGGAAACAAACACAATCAGAAAACTTTCTTGTATCGACAGTCTGGCAGACAGTCCCTTAGAGGTATGCAAACATGCAATACATTGAATATTTTAGCAATATGCACTGTTTTAGGTAAGAATGCCAGAACAACTGTTAAAATGCATAAATTAGTGAGCCTTCATCTTTTGACACATTTCTTAAAACAATTATGTTAGCCTTATGGGCCTCCATTTCTTAAAACAATTATGTTATCCTTATGAGCCTTAATTTAGTATAATTTTCAATGTGGGTCAGTTGTCCTCAATAACTACAAAGGTTGACCATGTAAATTTTCCATCAGTCACAGGCATTAGGTTTTACACCGGAAGTTCAAAGTTGCCATTCTTACAAAGGAAGTGCAGTGAAACTGTTCTTTAAATTATTAGACCCAACTGCCTTGATATAAAATACCTCTGAAAGAAATCTGGTAGGGTTACAATCATAAAGTTATCATGACTGCCATGGTAGATAGTCTTTAAATCAAGGAGACACATCCTTTTCAGATTTTAATATTCTTATCCTGTGCATGCATTCGACAGAGTTTCATATTAACCTAATACATTCATCTTAAGATGCATATTTATTTAAAGTATGCCATTGTACAAATGCTGGTTACTGCAGAAACAGTGCAGGTAATTCATATTTACTATTTAACCACGATTATTGCATTTTAACAAAAAAATTTAACACATCTCCAGCAAGAATTCCCACCAAAGTGGAACACCTAACTTAAGCATTTAAGAAGAAAATGTAAGTTATTTGTAATCTCAAGCCGTCACTGATTTAATGGAAGGGAATTAATTAAGCTCAGTATTTAACAGCTTTTATCACATTCACATTAGAGTTAAATGATAGCACACAAGCTTTGTTGATCTCTCATGCAGATCAAACACTGACTATGTGAAGGTTTCTTTATCTCGCAGCCATCTTTTACATGCCATCTGGTGCAATGCAGAATGAAGAACACAGAACTGATCTGTATGGCATTCTTAGTAATACAGATTAGCATCTTAGAATAAATTCGGAAGCAGCAAAATATTGTAGGTATATGTTAGAAGACAACAGCATGTTAACCATTAAATACTCATGACTTCTGGCAGATGTTTCCAAAAAGAATGATCAATTTTGCATGTCACTGACTGCATAGCAGGAGTCAGTCTCCCCATTTTTGTTTTTTCCACATTAAGGTAGCAAGATATCTTCAGGGATGCCAAACAAATATCACATATTCAGCTCGGAGAGGCACACTGTTCATAAAGAATGTTAAATAACCTTGAAACGAAAATGGAAGATAACGCACAAAGCTGAAATTGCTGAATGTGTGGAAAAATGAAGCCTAAAGAAATACAGATCTTTCATCAAGATGCATAAAACAGTCTGTTAATGTTTAAAGAAACAGGCAAGAACGCTCCATATTTTGAGTTTTAGTTTATAAAGCATTAGCTCTTCCTGGATAGTAATTATAAGGTATATCTTTTTTTTACTAGTTGTCATTATCTCATCATGTTTTTGTTTTCCACTGCAGGAGTTATAAAGGTCACAATGACTAAAAAGCACTCTACTGCCAAGAAGGTAATAAAAAGCTCCTTTTACTAGCAAGATAAATGCCAATTCACTGTCACATCCGCATCTGCCAACAGTCAACAGTCTAGAGATTCAATCTGAATATATGCTTACCTGTCAACTTTTCCTTCTTTCCATATGGCGGCTTTTAAAATAATTTGTAAACGATTATAGCAAAAAATGTATTGGTCAACTTACCTAAAAAAAGAAAAGAGAAAATATATTAGTAATATAAAAGAGATTGTAACATTAAACTAACATAAAAATAAAGCTTACTGAAAACTCTAAAAACACTTTAGAAAAAGGACTCATTGTAAAACAAGTCACTGAATACATCAATGAGCTTTATATAAATAAATCCAAACTGATCAGTAAAGAAGCAATAGAACACCAACTGAAATGTTTTTCATATACATTAGTTGTTAAAGAAAACATAATAAAGAAAATTTTAGCTGGAAATCTTACTAATGAACAAAGAAGCCAATCATGTTTTGGTTCAAATCTCCCTGCACAATCATCCAGCCCTATATAAGCATTCAAAACTGCAAGTGATTCATGACATCATTAAGGATTTAACCCTAAGATGTAGTGCAGGCTGGCTGCTTCTATATCAATTCAGTATAGGAGATGGGGGTTGCCACATATATCAAAATATGGTTTAGAATATAATACAGGTCAACACATAGCAGTTAACCAAGGTTGTGGAAATGAGTTGTCCAATCGATTTCTGAATAATAAAGACTTGAACACAAGAAAAAAGGCAATAAGCCCAAAGTTTATGTTACACTGAATGTTGGACATTAAACATTAAAGATATGAAAAATTGGTTATGAAGAGCAGGGAGTTTCACTTGGGGGGATTGAGAGAATGAATTCTATCACAAGTATGGGCACATAGTGATATTAAAATGGTTATTCCAGAGAAGAATGAAATAATTAAGCAGGATGCAGGAATTTAAAAATTAAATGAAATATTAGCAGATGAAGCTATAAGATATTCAGACTACTCTAGAATTAAAACATCCCAAGGCCTGCATTTACAATTTGAACTGCCCTTCCAACAGTGGAACACAGAGAAATGAGTACTATGTGTATATTTGATTTTGAAAAATCAAGGAAAATCACTTTTTGCCTAGGAGGGAAACAACAGCATGAAAACCTATGCTAGAAAACAATGCATGCTGGGAAACAGCATCAGTATTAAACTATATATAAAAAAGGAGTGAAGCAACAATCACACCCTGTCAAAAAGAAAACGAACATCAATAAGAAAAATGGACCTGTAGGGAGGGACTGCTACTGCAACACTGATCTATTAGAACATCTGCTGTTATAGTAGGTTCACTTACACAGTTGTACTGTGTTCAGCATATAGATCACTGTTGCAGCGGCCTGAGCTATACAGTAGATTGCCATTAGCTTAAGAAAGAAAAAAGGGAGGAGGCTAAAGACTGAGGGTGCAGAAATGTCTTAACAAATCCAGTCATGGGCCTGGAATAGGATTCCAGTTTGTGGTGCTTTGTAAAATTATGTACAGAGGGCCAATCTGCTTCCTCTAAAATACTTGTAGCGTCCATCCTTTTCAAAAAAGCCACTGATGACACCAGTGCCTTTGTAGAATGGTCTGTAACCCTGCTCATAAGTGGCTTATTCTGATGAGCCTAATGAAAAGTAACGGCATGAGACAACGGTCTACAAGTGGCCAACTCTGTCACTGGTTCTCCTTTCCTCTTATGTTTACAGCAGAAAAACAGCTGACAAGCTTTCTTGAAAGGTCAGGTTTTATCTTGGCAGAATAAGAACTGCCTTTGTACATCCAGAGAGTGAAGAATCCAATCCTTCTTCATCTGTGATTCAGGAAAGAAGTTATGAAGACTAATAGTCCGGCTTAAAAGTCTGAGATGACATTAGATATAATGGTAGGATTTGTTTTCATAGGTTCATACGTGTGTACCAGGCTAATGGCCCTTGAGCCTTTAAAAGCCTTGCCCATAGATGTGCCCTGGCATTGTGCCACCTGACATTGGTTCCCAGTGCCTTTATCAAGAAGAACCACAGGAGTGATCCCCGGGGTGAACTTTCTAGTACCCATCCACTCATTAAAATTTCTCTTGAAGATGGACAGCAAAGTGCTCTGCTTGACATGTATGGGAAGTCTATTCCAGTTCATGGGCAGTCTCTGGGTGAAGAACCTGTCCCTCCAGCATGTTCTGTTGATTGTGTTAATGAGGTTGAGGTCTCTGGAACTTGTGGTGCGGTGGGATTGGGATTTCTTTAGATGTAACATTTCTAACAGAGATGGGTCAGACGTGGCTTTGTAAGTCAAGCAGGGATTGTCTCTAAGTAGGTGATATGAGACAGAGAATAGCTGTCATCTTATGTGTCTGTCCATGTAGGACATGTGTTTAATGCCTAGGATCCTCTTTGTGAGGTACTTCTATGGCCTCCCCAGCTGTTGCAGGTGTCTAGTGAGGTACATGCCAAATGGGGCATTATACTTGATGATTGGTCTAATGAGGGAAGAGTAGAGAGAGAGACAATGATCTCTTTCTTTCTGGATGCAAATCCCTTGGTAATGAGATGTCCCACATAGAAGGACTTTCTGATGACAGTGGCAAGGTGGTGGTCAAAGGAGAAGTTGCTGTCAACCTGCGGCCCCAGATATCTTATAATGACTTCAGTGGGCACCTATGGATGTGGTAATTAGTGGCAACTGAGTTTTTACCAAAGGGAATGACGACGCATTTTTTAGCGTTAAGCTTAAGGACATGGTTTCAACAGCAGTCACTGGTCCCAGTGAGACCTTTCTGTAGGATGTCTGCATCACCTGGGAAGTTAATAATGGCTCCCAGCTAGCAGTCATCGGTGAACTTGGTCAGCCAACATCCCTTTGTGTTGATCTGGACTTCTGAGAAGTAGATGCCGAACAGGAGAGGACCCAGGTCTGATCCCTGTGAGACTCCATTTGTGACTGCTTGGCAGTCTGACTTGGGAGTTCACTGTCTTCACATTTTGTGTTCTATCTGTGAGCCAGTTTACAACCCACCTAGTGATATAGGGGTGGATTCCTAGTTTGGTGACTTTACAATAATTCTCGAGTGAAGAATGATATCAAATGCCTTGGGCAGATTGAGATAGGTTGTATGCACTGCCTTACCTTCATCCACAGCCCTGATGACTGACTCAAAGAAGTCAACCAAGTTGAGCAGGCATGATCTCCCTTTCACAAAACCTAACTGTGTGGGGGCAAGAGTTTGGAGATTTTCTATATCTTTTTTAATCAGGTCCATGATGATGCGCCCCATAGCTTTACATGTGAGACTCATCAGGCTATTGGGGAGATAATTCCCAGGGTCTGTAGTTGCTCCCCCTTTATGGAGAGGGATGACTGTAGCAGTGCACCATTCAGTAGGGACAAAGCCTGAGGTGAGGCTGTGATTGAACAGGGCACACAGATGTGGTGCCAGTTCATGTTGTAGTTCATGTAGAACACAGCCAGGGATATTATCGGGTCCCATGAAAGCTGTATTCTTGACCTTGGACAATGCAGCTTAAACCTGTGCTGCAGTAATGCTGGGTGCCTAGCATTCTTCTGGTATTATGATTGGCCCTTTACGGGGGTGGGGGTAGTAAAGCTGCCACTGAATCTGTTGGACGGTATGTTGGCAATATCTGTTGGCTCAGTATAGGAGGTAACATTCTGTAATAACTCAGAGCAAATCTGGGTATTGCTGTGGAGGTTCTTGATGCAACTATAGAAGTCTTTGTATTTGTTTTTACTGTCTGCCACGATTCTACCTTCATAGCTAGCTTTAGAGAATTTGATGAGGGATCTCAACTTTTTGTTGAGGCTAATAGGGGAGTCTTTCCAGTCTTGGGACTTCATCTATTTCTGCAAGAGTTTCTTCCTTCTGTTGTAGAGTTTATTAATGAATGGGAACTATCAGATCAGCTTCTTTTTTTTTGGAGGAGAGCATCTTGGTTCTGTTGGGTATGGCTAGCTTCATGCATTTATGTACATGTTCGTACAGTGCATTGTTATATTATTTGGCAGTCATGCAGCTATTTTCCATTGGCATGGGTACCGTGAAATTAGCCACCTCTTTATTTAGGAGTCCAAAGTTAGCTTTGGAGAAGTTTTTCAACGCGGTTACCTTTGTGGGGGGTGTGGGTGAGATGTGGATTTCCATGGTGATTTGTTTATGGTCAGTTCTGACAAGGGATGGATTGACTATTGGTGTAGAGCAATGGTCGCCCAATTTAATAATAACCAGGTCATGGATGTTGCTTCCTCTAGTGGGGGTCAGAATGAGCTTGTCCAGGGCATTGGAATTTACGAATTCCAGGAAGCGTTGGGCAGTGTATTGGTGCTTGAGTATTTTTTCCAGTTGATGGAGGGGTACTTGAAGTCTCTTAGTATGAGAGTGTTGGGTTGGACCTTGATAGATTCCAGGGTGCTTAGGAACATGGAGTGAGAGTCTTGGGGCATGGGTGGGGACCTATAGCAGGCTATGACCAGAATCACCATCTTACCCAATGATAGTTGTACCTGAAGTATCTCAGATGAGTTATGCTAGGCTACTAGTCTGGAGGTGTGCATAACCTTTATGAATATGGAGACACCACTGCCTTTGGAGCTTCAGTCCATGTTTTGGGGTCAAAAGGTGTGGAATGAGTTATAGCCTGATAGTGCAGGTGCTCTTTCTGCCGCTTTCAGTCAGGTCTTTGTTACAGCACAAATGTCAATGTTCTCCATTTTGAGGAGTGCTTAAAGTGAGTGCATCTTGATATTTAGACTTCTAGCAGTGAGCAGCATGACCCTCAGATTACATTTATTTATAGCTGTTATGCTGGTATCTTGTTCTTTGGAACACCACCTAAAAAAGGCACTATAGAGGTGGTAAGAGGCTTAGCCAGTATCCGGACACACAGAGGTGTCAAATGCAGGCCATCTCTGGCAAAGCATTGAGGCCTGTCAATCATGTCATCCCAAGCAAACAGATACTGGATCCCCTTAGAATGACACCAGAAACATAGCCAATTGTTGAAGTCAATATCATTTTTTGTTTGTACTGCGGTATCATTTTGGGTAATGGTAGGATACTGCTCAGGGCTAGTCTCATGCCTGCCGGGGGCACATAATCTGAGAGTTCCACCATATCTCTTTTCATGTAGTCCAGGGAGGTGCATCTCAGGTCATTTAGACCCACATGGACAATGTCAGAGTCATACTTTTACTTGTTGTCACATGACCTGAGTGCGTGTGTTATGTGTTGGATTTTGGCACCTGATAGACAGCTGACTGTTACCTTCTCCTTATTCAGCCTAGTGAGTGGGACATTAGTGTGCCTCACTATCAAGTCGATTAGTGTATTGGGCAAGCTGTTTAGCCTCAGGGGCTTAGGTTGAGGGCACACTGTGAAGGTGAGCTATGTGTCCTGTGGTTTGTGCTGTGTTGTGGTGGTTGAGTGCATTTCTGTCTTAGAGGTCTCTGCTGTTTGGGTAAATTTCTATTGAGAGCCTCCATAAAGGTGGGTGTGTGGTTTGTGTTTTTATGTAAGAGCTGTGATAGTGTGTGTTTTGGAGGGCCATGTGTTCCATGTGGTATGGTGCAGGTGTTGATCTTCTCCTCTAGACCAGCTAGTCTGGTCTTGGCTGGCTCTTGTGAAAAACTAGGTAGCGTGGATTCACCACAAGAGTTTGTGACTCAGATACCTTCCTAGCTAATTCAGAACAATGAGTAGAACAGTCCCCAATGTTAAGAATCTCATATCAGCCTCATAAGCTGATTCAAATGAAGACAGAGTATGCTTTTCTAGCATAAAACTAAAATTCTGAGGAGGTGCCACCTATTTCCTAGGTAGTCCAGGATGTAAAACCCTTTTCCAAAACTGTTTAAAATTATTAGAATGGGGAGGATCCAAAAGCAGATAAGCAGAAATGGTTTGCAACTGTACCTTGACAGAAGAGTACAGCAGGCCAAGTGCAGTTACCTACACAAACAATCTAGAACCACAGTACAGTTACTCACACAAACAATCTAGAACCAGAGGTAGCTTGGCTTGAAGACTATCCTGGTTCTTTGATTGGCACCACTTAGAAAATCTCTTCCACTTGCACAAATATGATTTTCTAGTTGCTGATTTTCTCGTCTACTTTAGTACCAGCTGCATTTCCTCAGAAAAAAGGTTTCTATAAGGTATTCAAATTCTATCATCTGGACAGTTAGTGGAAGAGTTAACAGATTGCAGTATACCAAATTCCATTTGTCTTGTGTGAGTATATCCAGTCTGTGGGGAAGTTTGTTGTAATTGCTCTTTGCCACATTAAAAGGAATTGAGAAATATTACTGCTTTGGCAAAAAAGGAGTCATCACTATAATTTTTGGAGAGTCTTTTTGGATCATTGGAAGAATCCTGATTATTAGTGGAAAGGGGGAATAAAAGTATACAGGAATATTCCCATCCATGGGAATGAGAATGCATCTGTTTTCCGGGCATATATGCTGCAAGTTCTGGGACAGTGTTTCTTTAGTTGTCTCTTCTGAAAGGAAGCAAACATATCTACTTGAAGTGTTCCCCAGGGCTGGATTAATTCTTGATTTGGAAAATCCCAGAATGACATTTTAAGGGGCCTCACCTGGTCCTGTTGAGCTCATCTGCAATAACATTTTGATCTGATAGACTGTATGAAAGCTGACACATCAAAATAAACTGAACTACTACTTCCCAGGCATTCACAATCATTCTACAGTTCCGCTGTGGCGACCCCTAACGGGAAAAGCCGAAAGACACAACAACACCAACATCACTGTGACATTGCTTGTGCACACTTGCAGAGGTCCAGGGACCAAAAATGATTTAAGGCCTTGATCACTTTCAACATCCATCTGACATATATGTGATTTTCTTTGTCTACAGTTTTTCACAAAGCTTGCACTTTTACCCGTTTCTGAAACAGTTCCCACTCTAGGTTTGAAGCGTCTGTGATAACTGATTGGAGGGTGATCGGAAGTTATAATGGAAGACCCAGACTGCAAGCTATCTGGTCCACCCAACATCCAGTCTCCTACTTTGCAAATGCCAAAAACTTGAATCTGAAAAGACAAAGGGTATAGCTGCTGAATCCTCACTGAGCTGAGGTAACACTGTTATCCCCATGTGAAATCTGTCAAGGGGCGATATGAGTATCATCAATAACATACACCCTAGAATCTTGAGAAATTCTCTTGCAGATGCTTGAAGTTGGCTAAAACCCGAAAAGAATTGTTATAACATATATCTCCTTTGTTTGGGGAAGAACACCACAGAAAAGTCATTTTGTGGGAAGGGATGAAGGAAGACTTCTGTAAGACGATTTGAAAATAAAGACTGAAGAAGTTATTGAACAGTCATAGGTTCATAGATTAGTACTAAGCTAATGGCCCTTGCGAGCCATTTTAAGCCTAACCAATTATCCCTTGTGAGACTCAAACCCTGCACTTTGTGTTTGTAAGGCAAACACCTTAACCATTAGGCTACCCTCCCACTAGAGGCTCTTGATAGATGGAGACATAGTCTGCAAAGGTAAGACAGCCATCCAGGTATGGAAAATGTGAATGCCTTGACGGCTGCAACAAACAATGGAGATATGGATTTTGTCAAAACCCTTGGTGCAATGGATAGTCTAAATGGTAATACAGAGAACTGATTATGTAAACCAGACAAAACAAATCCTAAGAAATACCTATTATTGTTGGCAATAGGAATATGGTGATAGGTGTCTTTCACATTCAACTTTACCATGAAAGCTAGAGCAGGGATCTGTGGTATAAGATACTGAAATAATTACATCTTTGGAATCCCGGCAAATAGGTTTAGATCAGAAAGATCCAATACTGCTCTTCAGGATCCTTCTGGTATGAGAAGTAAAACAATTCTTCTGTAATAACCTCTGCCTATGAGATTGAGAGGCACTGGTTCTATAACACCCTCAGTCAACTATTTTTGGAGACTGGGATAAAATAGAGGATTCTGGTTCCCTGAACAAGGACAAATCCCCTGGGAATGAACAGATCCCACTTCCAAGCATTCATCCACTGCATTACCTTCAGAACTCAACTGTCTAAAACAATAAAGTAGGTGGAGCCTCAAATATATAGAAAGCCTCTCGGGGGGGGGGGGGTTAGATTTAGAGCCCTTTCCTTTCTTTTTTGATTCTTCTATCCTGCATTTAACCTTGATTATTGGCTTCTCTCTGCTTAAACTGCTTATTGGAAAAGGGAGCTGCAGTGGAGGGGAAAATTATAAATAGCAGCCAAAACTATGTCACTTAACCCTGAAAACCAAGGGAGAAAAAAAAGGAAGATAAAGATTTGGTTTTTTCATTTTGTACATAATTAGCTATTTTTTCTACTTGGTCCTATGATCTAATAAGGGATTATTTATATAATGAGAGACTAATTTTTCAACAGCAGTTGTCATGCAAAAAGAAATACAACTGCATTAATGGCACTGAACATCAAAACAATTCATCCACTTCATTCCAAGGGGTCTACATCCTAACCACTGAACATTCATTCAGCAAACATTCATTTTTTTTTTGCAAGGGAAAGTAATTAGTTAGCCAACACTTCTTCATCTCACACAACACAGTATTTCAAACCTATCCAGGTTGGGGGCTTCACCCCCATACCCCCCTTAACTATATATACCAACTCTGAGACCACACTATAGTGAAGAAAAGGGCAGACGAGGAAGTGTTGTCTAACTAGTTACTTTCCCATTCGCTGAATTGAACACTTGCTGAATGAATGTTCAATGGTTAGGTTCAGCCACTTGATGGAAATGTTATTCAACAGTAAAACATAGACCCGATTCCAAGCTCCCTAGAAACATTTACCTATCACACTCTTGAAAGGACATGCAGTTGCTGTTGACAAAGGCTTTTCTTTGAAGCAATCAAACATTTTCTCACTAGATTATTGATGTGCTATATAAATGCTTATTATTAAGTAATTTATAACTGACAATTTTTCTAATCTAAAAGTACAAATGGGACAATCCATTAAATTGGTACCAATCATATTTCTTGATTTTATATAATCTGTAAATTCATGTTCACTTCCGTTAACTTGATGAAACCAATATAAGCAATGTAAGCACTACCATGTGGCAACTACATCAGTACTTATGCTTTCATGCAAGCTTTCTTTTAATGAACCTAAAAGAAACAAGTTTTTCACTGCTGTTTTAGGATACAGTCAAATTTTCTTAGGATTCAAGTTCCATTTCTATTCTGTGTGCATAATTACTGATGTTAAGTTGTCAATCTCGCCTTCATTCTTTCTGGATGGGTTCGGAGCTGATCCTCGGCTCCGACTCGGCCACTTACTAAAGCTCGAGAGCTTATTTTACCGGCTTGAGGCAACCCTATATCCCATGATGCTAGGCAATAACTCCTCAGATCTCGTTTGCCACTCCTGGTAAGTCTTAGATATAGAGTGTTCAGTCACCTTTTTTTTTTGAGAAAAAAATTTCTACTTAGTTATTTCTTTCATAGTTAACTAACTACCCTTAACTTTATTACTTTTTATACCTTCCCTTTTGTATCCCTATATCCCCCCCCTCCACTTTTAGGTTAGGCCTTAAGCCTGCCCCTTTCCTGTTTTTTCTTAGGGATCCTGTGGAGTGTTTGGGTGTGTCAGTATCCCTATTAATATTTTATTGTTAAATTATAATTTTCGGGAGTGTGTGCGTGTGTGTGTGTGTTTTTCTACTACTTTTGGTTACCCTCGACACTGTTATGTCGAAGGAACCTAGAGAAGCTAAGGTCTCAGGCTTTAAGAAGTGTGACTCGTGCTGTCAGAAAATGTCTCTGACAGACGGTCACACTAGGACTCTTGTTCAGTATGTCATGCATTCAGTCCAAGAGTCCTGCAGGACTAAGTCTGCATCGGGGAGGCCCTCAAAGCCTGCAAAACCGTTGGCTCCAAGTACTAAGCCTTTGGCTGCTGGCTCCTTGTCTGTGCCTAGATCGGCTCTGGCTGGAGCCGATGCTTGCGCTGTCGGCTCCGGCCTGGAGCCGACATGTCTTCGGCTCTGTTGGCTACATCTAAGAAGAGGTCAAGATCCCCTTCATTGGAGTCCATCCATTCGGCTCCGAGATCTCCCCTGCTCTCGTAGCGGAGCCATCAGAGCCGATCTTCTCGGTCATCCAGACTTTCAGATCACGACCTTGAGAGAGTGGTAAGTAGGCTATTAAAGTCTCAGGCATTGGCCCAGATGATCTTTAGCCCATCTCATCAGATGGTGGCTATTTCGACTACACCTATTTTTCCTCCTTCGACTCTCCTTCAGAGTTCGGAGCCGGAGCCCCTCGGAGCCATGACTGTTGCGGCGTCGGAGCCGATACCTCCCCTTCGGCTCCTTCGTCTTCCACTCCGATCTCCTCTTTGATACCTTCATTGGAGGGATCCGGGCGCCTGATCTCTCTCGTCGGCACCGAGGGGGCGAGTGGCATTGGACCATTGTCCGACCCCATTCTCCCTCTCGGAGCGTCGGCGCTGGTGAGCTCGGCCCCGACATCGGCCTCGGAGCCTTCCCTGTTGGTGCGGCCTGGGGTTCCTACCTCTTCGGAGCGGGGGCCCTCTGGCCTTTCTGATAGGGGAGCTTTCGAGGTGATGAGGAGCGTACTAGCCCCAGGGCTTAGTCAATGGTCAGCTCCATCAGCTCCTCCCACCACAGTGCCTGCTGATGTCTCTTCTCACTCTCTTGCTCCCAGACCCAGAGATCCAACACCTCAGGTTTCCCCACTGGGAATTTCTTCCTCTTCCGAGGCTTCTCTTGACCTGTCAGTGGAGCCTCCATGTAAGAGGACATGTAAGAGTAAGCATGTGGACTCCCCTGTGTCTATTACATCTGACACCGACTTGGATGAGTCAGAGGGATCCCCAAAGTCCCCCTCTGAGGATGTTTCTTTCTCAGACATCCTGGAAATCCTGAAGGAGAGGGGGAACTGGTCTTCCCTTAATCCTTCTGAGGACGAGTCGGTGTACCTGGAGGCGTTCGGTTCTCGACCCTCCACCTCCTGGGTGTCTCCGCCTTTTGACCCCCTTATGGAAGTAGTGGCTCAGAAGGCATGGTCGGCCCCAGACTCGGTGGAACCCACCCCTCGGAGGCCATCTAAATTTATTACAGCACCAGTCGACAAGCAATTCCTGACAAAAGGTGTACCGGTGGATGCCATGGTGGTGGCTGCAGCCACCAAGAAGGAACTAGCTGATCCTTCAATACCTGTCCATCCTCCTAATAAGGATTCTAGGACCATGGATAGGTACGGTAAGCGGATGTTTTCTTCAGCGACCTTTGCCATGCGGTCGCTGAATTACCTGTGTCACTTCACCCGCCTTCAGAGAGATATTCTCAAAGAGTTGGGAGAAGTCTTACAGGATCCATCAGCTGCTGGGTCCCAGGATAAAATAAACTCACAGCTTGGAACCCTGAACTCGATTGTTAACTACTCCATGCGTCTGATTTCATATGCAGCCAATGGAGCGAGTAGGGCACAGGCACAGGAGTGGCCTTAAGGCGTCACGCCTGGATTCGGCTGTGCAATTTCGCGGACCCTTTCAAGGCGTCCTTCACAAATTCCCCTTTTGATGGTTCGACTTTGTTCAGACCTCAAGTGAAAGACGCCTTGACCAGATGCGAGCAAGATGGCAAGACTCATTCTGCCGTAGAAGTCCGTTTCTCCACCCCTTCAAGACCATACCCTAAGAGTCAGAAGGGTGGGAAAATGTGGTTCTGTAAATCTCAAGGAGTCACGTCTGATGCAAGAGGTCAGTTTACCCCCAGAGGCAGAGGGGGTAAAAACAACAGACGCCGCCCTAGGGGCAGAGGGGGTCCGCAAAACCAGGGTAGCAGGGAGCCTCTCTCTGACAAACCCTTTCAGCATCCCTGAGATGTTGTCCAATTGTCCACCTTCGGAGGCAGTCGGGGGAAGATTGTCACTGTAGCCAATAGCCTGGCTTTCCCTTACTCAAGACAAATGGGTACAGTCGATCATATCCGAGGGTTACAAAATTCCCTTTATCCAAACCCCAATTCAACAAAAGGGAACCCTTCCAGATGTTCCACCCGGTCTAAGGGAACTAGCAGTATTAGAAATATCAAAACTGCTAGCAAAAAGAGCCATCCAGCCAGTCCCAGCAGACCAACTAGGATCCGGAATCTACTCAAGGTTCTTTTTAGTACCAAAAAAGACAGGGGACTGGAGACCAATATTAGATCTCAGCAAACTGAACAAGTTTGTAAAGAGAACAAGATTCCGGATGGTCACGCTACAGTCCATTCTGCCCTTTCTGGGCAGGACAATTGGATGTACTCCATGGACCTTCAGGATGCGTATTATCACATCAAAATTCACAGGCACTCCAGAAGGTTTCTCCACTTTCGGCTGGGGGCCAGTCGCTACCAATTCAGAGCCCTGCCCTTTGGTCTCACTACAGCCCCCAGAGTGTTCACCAAATGTATGGCAATGGTTACGGCTCACCTGAGACGACAAGGATTCCAGGTGTTTCCATATCTATATGACTGGCTCCTCACTGCCACCACCAGGCATCAACTTCTCCAAGCCACAGCTTACACCATTCACATTTGCAGAGGGCTAGGAATCTCTATAAATTTCGAAAAGTCTGCCTTGTCGCCTTGTCAGTCCATTAACTTTATAGGCGCCAACTTGAACACCGTACAACTTTCAACAAAGTTAACAGACCAAAGAGTCTTAGATATTCAAAACCATGTCCAAATTCTTCTTCAGAGCGACAAAATTCAGGCCAGGTTTGTCCTGAAAGTATTGGATCTTATGGCGGCCTCCATAACACTTCTTCACCTTGCACGTTTTCACATGCATCTTCTATAGTGGATGCTGTTCGCCCAATGGTCTTTTCAGCAACTCCCCATGAACCACAAGATCATGATAACTCAAACTTGCAAAAGTCATCTGTCCTGGTGGATATTGTCCCCTCAAGTCCATCAGGGCAGACCCTTTGTTCCTCCTCCCCCGGTCGCCACGGTGACATCGGATGCCTCCCTGATCGGGTGGGGGGGCATTTTCAGGGCAGGATGGTCCATGGCATTTGGCAACCTTTCGAGCGCCACCTGCACATAAATGTCCTAGAGATGAGAGCAGTGCTTTTATCGTTGCAAGCCCTCCACGACTCTCTTCCCCTAGGAACTATTGCAATTCAAACGGACAATATGTCTGTAGTGTGGTACATTAACAAGCAGGGCGGAACCAAGTCCTATCCCCTGTGTCGAGATGCACTCAGACTTTGGCAATGGGCGATCTCCTCTCAGCGGTTTCTGATAGCAACGCATATCCCCGGGAAGTCCAACTTCATAGCGGACAGGTTGAGCAGAGCCATACTCATGCCGCACGAGTGGTCTCTCAAACAATCGGTAGCGGAAGAGATTTTTCAGAAGTGGGGTCTTCCTTGCTGCGATCTTTTTGCTACATCCCAAAACAGCAAATGCCCCGACTTCTTCACCCTCTTCCCCCTTCCAGGCCATCCCCTCAGAGACGCTCTAGTCCAAGATTGGCCTCGGGGACTTCTCTATGCCTTTCCACCTTTTCCTCTAATTCCACAAGTAATTCAGAAAGCAACCGCCTTGAGAGCCAAGTTGATTCTCATTGCCCCTTATTGGCCTCGACAGATATGGTTTCTGTTCCTACATCATTATCTTTTGGTGCAGCCTTGGCATCTGGACCCAGCTCCAGATCTGTTGACCCATCAGTCGGGGCAGCTGCACCAATCCCTACATTCTCTCAACCTCACTGCTTGGTTGCTCCACTTCCGTCCTTAGCCAGGCTTCCTATGATTTCTAATCCCGTCCGGGATATCATAGTAGCTTCCATTAAATCTTCCACCAGAAAGATTTACACTAGTAAATGGAAACGTTTCTCCTTCTGGGCAAAGGCAAGGAATATAGATCCTTTTACTGCCCCAATTCATTCGGTCTTAGACTTCCTAGCCGAAATTTTTCATTCAGGGTCTTCTGCCTCTACAATAAAGGTTCAGTTGGCAGCCATATTGAATTTTCATACAGGCTTATCGGACCACAATATCATGTCCAATAAGCTTTGCAAAGCCTTCCTTAAAGGTGTATATTTACTTAGGCCTCCGATCAAAGATCCTCCACCTCAGTGGGATCTTAATTTAGTCTTAACATCCTTAATTCTCCCCCCCTTTGAACCTGCGGTCTCCTGTTCATTGAAATTTCTTTCATGGAAGACACTTTTCCTAGTCGCCATTACTTCTGCTAGGAGAGTATCAGAGCTTCACTCCCTCTGCATTCGTCCTCCCTACTTAATCTTCCACAAAGACAGAGTTTCTCTAAGGACTAATCCATCCTTCTTACCCAAGGTGGATTCGCAGACAAATTTGAATCAATCAATTGATCTCCCAGTTTTTTCCCAAACTATACTAATAGAGCAGAGCAAAAGCTACATTATCTATATGTTCACCGCCAGCTCCGGTACTATCTGGATAGAACTAAACAAATAAGGAAATCTGATCGACTGTTTTTATCGTATGCAGAAAATAAGAAAGACCTTCCTGTTTCCAAGGTAACCCTATCTAGATGGCTGTCTTCTGTGATTACATCTATTTATCAACTCAGAGGCAGGGAATTATCTTCTAAGCCAAAAGCCCATTCAACTAGAGCACTAGCTACATCTACAGCTTTTCAAGCTAGACTACCAATAGACACTATCTGTGCGGCAGCCACATGGGCCTTTCCTCATACCTTTGTTTCGCATTACAAATTGGACATGGCCTCCAGGGACAGAGCAACATTTGGT
This sequence comes from Protopterus annectens, assembly GCF_019279795.1. NCBI lineage: Eukaryota > Metazoa > Chordata > Ceratodontiformes > Protopteridae > Protopterus > Protopterus annectens. The sequence goes on along the minus strand of NC_056736.1, from coordinate 7,003,723 downwards.
TCCACCATTCTTAAGAGTCTGTTCCAATAAGCCACCCAGGATGAAGGTGCTAGGGACGTGGTCCCATCCAGCAAGAATGAAGGCGAGATTGACAACTTAACATTGAGAAGTTATGTACCTACCATAGCGTTCCATGTTAGTTGTCTTCTCTCGCCTTCTTTCTTGCATCCCACCCACCATCCCCCTAGCCTGGACAGACCGAGAAGATCTTCCCTTCTTTGAAGGGTCCTTTTATTCCTTTGTTCACTATCTAGGTGTCCTAGGATATATATATAGTGTAAATAATTATCTTTGGAGGTTTTTTATTCCTCTTCCTCCTCCATCCAGTTGGAGCATTTTGTTTTATTGGCCTATGCTAGGTTTTTCAGCTTCCATACGAGATCTGAGGAGTTATTGCCTAGCATCATGGGATATAGGGTTGCCTCGAGCCGGTAAAATAAGCTCTCAAGCTTTAGTAAGTGGCCAAGTCGGAGCCGAGGATCGGCTCCGAACCCATCCAGCAAGAAAGAAGGTGAGAGAAGACAACTAACATGGAACGTTATGGTAGGTACATAACTTCTCATTATTTCTTTATATCAGTATTGCTATAGTCACATATTAACACTAATCATGCTTTTGATTGTAAGTAAATTTTTTTCCTCTTGAATTTTCTTTATATGCTAATTATTTAGCTTTACTTAGATAACTCAAAGACTATCCAATGTTCTTCCATTAGTGTTTCAAGCACAGGTTGGTATGAAATTGTGTTTGAAATATAGCCAGGCATAAAATTACATTATATATTCTACTTTCAGAAGACAATGTTATATTCTTTCAACAAGTGTACACCGACAAAACCTTTTTAGCAATTTAACATTTAAATGAATGCTTTGGACATTATAGAGCCTTTAATTGTTTATTATTTCATTTTTTTTAAGTTTGTTAGATTTTGCTAATACAATCAGTATGTTAAGGCTTTTGTTTCCATGGGTCCCTAGCTCTAATCTGATTATTCATTTTAAGCACTTTTTAATTTGAGTTTTCTAACTTGGTTCTCATAAAATTTTAGCACTGTCACTACTACTTCCTACATGAATAAGCATGAGTTTGTTGGTTGAGCATGTATTTGCAGGGTCTAAACTTTATACTGTCAGCATTTTTTTCTGCCAGCTACAGCATTCTCAAGGACATATTAATTCAAAAATGTGCCCTTAAATCCTGCTTTTAGACTCATACCACACATTCAGTTTCTTGACCCATTAATCACAAGCATTACATTTTTCTCAATCCTTGAGCATGTTTGGGTTTATTTGCTTATAAATTCCAGTAAAAGGTACCCAACAGCTTTAATAACATTTACCTTCCAAATACCATCATTTTATCTGCAATTAATCTATTTATCCTGAATTCTTGCAAAATTCTAATTTACTGTCATGTTCATTATATACACAGCATCTGTCTATATATTAGTTGATTTCATTATCTATATTCATGTTTTCTTAACCACTTTTCAAATCTAACATACATGATAACTCACTCTTAAACTTTCCACAGATGTATGTACATGCCAGTTCATCTCTGCACATTCTGAATTTATTTCCAGAAACAAAATATTTTCAAGATGATAGCCAATGAAAGTAAAAATTGTGTATTCATGTACATCAAATTCATATTGATTTTAATATACATATCTGGTGCAACTCTGATGCTTCTCTCTTGGAGGCAACTATTCCTAGACAACATTTACTTTATAAAAGCATCACTGAAATATCATGAAATCATTTCAGATTTATTCATAAACTGTTTCCCTTATTTGTATATAATTTGGCATTTTACCTTTCTGACAACCAAGATCATTTATAAAATGCATTTTGTTTCCATTACTATATCATAAATCATCATACCGAGCAACTCTATAATCATTTTCATTTATACTTCCTTGCAGTTCTAGAATGTGACTTTACTTTTTCAGCATTATTTATGATAGCATTAATTTCCACATTATAAAAATATACTGCAATAACTTTCACTACTTTCACTTTAATGTAATAACTTGTGTGCAATCTAAACACCTATGTGCAAATATAGTTCAATGTTACTGTTTCATGCTCCATTTCTATAAATCATAAAATGGGTCCTGTTGTTGTGTCTTTCAGCTTTTCCTGGTTAGGGGTCGCCACAGTGGAACTCCGGTCTGCTAATGATTGGCAGTAGATTTTTACATGCTGAGTTGCCAGCCCTGACACACAACCTTTAACGAAGGTACACCCATTCATGTATAACTCCACACAGAAGACGTTCTAGCTGAGAATTAAACAGGACAACGTCTTACTGTGAGGTGACAACGCTACCGCAGCACCACCACCGCAATACATAAAACGGGTCCTGTATTATATTTAATTTGTACCAAAACATAATGTTGAAAATTACATTCATCTCTCTGTTTCAGGTATTCATTTTAGAGATACTTGAATTTTTGTTCAAATCAGTAACACTATCAGTGAGAATCCAGAAATGTGTAGGTTAAATTTAAAATTTATCATGTTAAAGGGATACATAAGCCAATAAAAATCTAGGTTAATTACTGCAATTAAAAATTGCCATGTAAACATTGTGCTTCTTGAGTTCTGCTCATATATATATATATATATATATATATATATATATATATATATATCTTTATTTATTTTTGTTCTGACATATTTTTCTACACTGCCATTCAGTGAACCACAACATAATGGAATAAGCTATTACAGTGTCCCTCTTTGAGTCCTGAGTCCTCAGCAAAATATATAGTAAAAATAAGAGACAGATCATTGCATATTTGTTTGTGTGTGTGTGTGTGTGTGTGTGTGTGTGTGTGTGTGTGTGTGTGTGTGTGTGTGTGTGTGTGTGTGTGTATGTATGTATATATATATATATATATATATATATATATATATATATATATATATATATATATATATTTAAAATGCATGCATATGATTACATTTCTTCATATCACCAATGAATTTTCATCAACATAAAATATGTTGTGAAAGATCATCAGCAAAATCTTACATTTAAAAAAAAACAGCAAAACAATGTGACTGCAAATGAATCAAATACATTACATTTGTAATCACCTAAAATAAACTGAAACTTTATTTTTGTGTGGGGGTTACCCCCCACATCCCTCAAAAATGAAATATACTAATTCCATGGTCACACAATCTCAGCAAAAGTTCCTGAAGTTATATTACAGTTCAACTCTATGTCTTTTAACTGATATTTCAGTAACCTGCTATTCAAAATAAGTTTCATTTGTTCTATCAATTGTTCTGGACCTCATTACAACAATGTTAATGTTTTGAAATTACATAACATATTGATATAAAAAGAAAACCTCATCAGATGTACTAGGTCTAGACACACAGATGGCCTTTCCTCTACTAACATCAATTTTAAAAGACTGTTGAGTGCCAGGTGCGCACTTAACCATTGTAGATAACAGTTAACAAATGTAGGATTATTCTAAAAGTTTAGAACTTCAAACATTAGTATCACTGCCTGTACATGCTTTTAATGTTCATGTAAAAAAAAAAAGTCAGGGCATAGGACATGGAAAGAAACTGGTAACACAAGCTGACAAACGTTTAATATTAAAATGCAGAAACGCAATGTTAGTCACTAAAACTGCCACTTTTTATTACAAATGAAAACACTTTTTATTGCAGATAAGCACTATCATAGTCTAAATAAAAAGACTTCATCTGATAAAGCGTAATATTAAACCCTGCAATTTAAAAAGCTCAATAAATCACATGACTCAACACCGAAATCAATTCTTAACAAAACATCAAATTTTGATGAAACCATAGTTTCAAAGGATTGTTACCAAACAAGAACATTTTTTAATAAGTATAATACACTCAAGTACATGCTAAAAATGCATTAATAAAAAATAATTAATTATTTAACTATCTCATATAAGCCCTAAGTTTTAAAAGACAGGATATCAAAGATATTTCCTTCAAACCAGGTATACTTCCCACATTAAAGTGGACCTGCCAGTATAATACCTTTTTCTCCAAATACAACTCCCATGGTCCCACTCTAGGTTTTAAATCCAACTTTTCTAAAATGGTAAACTTGAAACAGTGACCAGGATGTTCATTAATATGTTTACATAAAGCATGCATCATCTTATTTTTCTTAGTTTCATATCAATGTTCATAGATTCCTTCTTTAATTTTTCTCTCGGTCTTACTAATATAGAACTCAGGACACTCCAGGCACAACATTACATAAACAACACTCCTAGTGATGCAATTGTATTTGCCTTTTACCTTAAATTTAATATTCCTAACTAAAAATATCTCTACTGTATAATATATTTGCAATAATTACAGTAACTGCATTTATTCATCCCACAATTATTTTGTATACTCATACTGTTTATGACTTACAAATATTTTTAAAAGTCCTACCATTCTTATAGACTATAACCCTCTGTTTCAAATCTCTATTTTCATCTATTATACACCAGTTTCTGTTAATAATCCACCTAATTATCTCACTATCCAAGAAATAGGTGGTTACAAGAGTAAATTTAGCATTAAACTTCTTAACAGTTGTCCTATCCCTATTTAAGGATAAACTATTATGACTAATACCTTTTAAAATGGGTAAAAAATGGTTACTTCTTTTATTATTAACTTCACACATACAGTTGTCAATAAAATTCATGGGGTAGGCTCTTTTTACAAACACGTTCTTCAACAAAGACATTCTTCAACAAAGTCTTCATACCATTCTAGCTGCACAGACAAATTGTCCTTTAACCACAAATTTTCTATTTGTTGCCGTGGATGTGCATAATTTGTTTTCTGTTATTCCTCAGTATATAGGTGTACAGTGGTTTGAGCAACAATCGTTTAGTGCAAAATTATTAAGCAATATTACCATTAATGCCTGTATTACACTAATGGAAACAGTATTAAAAAATTATTTAATTTACTTTGAGGGACAAACTTACAGCAGGTAACTGGGGTAGCAATGGGTGATGCATGCGCCCCTAGTTTTGCCAATTATGTCATGATTAAATGGGAAAATGATTATATTTTTTCCAGTCAGTATGCAGAGTGTTGGTCACTTTATATTAGATTTTTGGATGATGTCTTTATTTTTTGGACAGACACCGTCAAAAAGTTGAATGAATTTCTGGGGTATATTAACACGGTTAATTTTTAAAAATTTTCTTTTAATTATGAAACAGACAGAATTTCCTTCTTAGATGTGGAGATTGGGAAGGATATATTAAATAAATGTTTTTATTCCACAATTTTTCGTAAACCAACTTTTTCCAACACATACTTACATTATTCTAGTTGGCACCCAAGACACCAGAAGAAAGCAGTGTTTGAAGGCTAGTTGGTACGTATGGCTAGGATGGTGTCTAATTTGGATGGGATTTATACAGAATGTAAGAAAGTTGTGGATATGTTTTTAAAAAGAGGGCATCCCCAAACTTTTTTTGGATGATATTTTAAATGAGGTGGTAAATAAAAGGAACAATGGGGTTTACAGTTACATATTGGGACCATCTACAGAAAATATTAATACCAATATATTACAACAAGGGAATAGTACTACATATAATTATAAACCTAATTTTATTACAGCATTCACTGTGGATAGGTATTACATATATGAAGTTTTATGCAAGAACTGGGACATTGTTTTCACAGATACTAAGTTTATAGAGAAATTAGATGTTAAACCAGTTATAGTATATAGGTTTATAGGTTCATGGGTTAGCACTAGGCTATCAGCCTTAGGGCCTATACAAGCCTAGACATAACAATTCCCTGCCTATTACTTCCCTGGTTGTTGTATACATTCTTAAGCAGTCATGTAAAATAGCAGGCATTTTATATCTCTGACTGACAAGAAAAATAAAATCAACCATAATTCTGTTTGTTGCAGTTTCAGTTTATTTATATCATGCTATTGCTTCTATGCATTTTAAAGTACAGAATGTGAAAGGTCAGACTGCATCTTTCTTGATCGGATCTTCATTAACTCATCAGATAGACGTTTGTTCACCTACACTATTGCTTTTCCCTAATTGCTTTTTGATTACTATTTCTGCTATTCATTCAGAATATTTCAATCTGTCAAAGCAAGCTTATTAATAAGCAACTCGCATTATTTACTTATTTATTTTTGATTATCAGGGTAGTGCATTGATCAATAGTGACCAATGTCAGCCTCTGGACTTAAAAAGTAGGCCTGGATTAAAGGCAATTATAATCTATTCATAATGCCTTGTGGGCATCTCATCTGCCCTCAGTATGATGGGGTTTGGTATTGCATGGCATGGTATGGTACGGTATGGTATGGTATGGCACTTTTCCAGATAACACAACAAAGATTCTCATTATAACCCTCAGGCAAAATGATGATCAGTGAGATTTCTATAACTTCTAGCAACTGTCCTTCTCCTCATACACAGAATTCTTAAAACCTTCTGTACTTGATCAAAATCAGGATACTTCTGTAGGATGAAAAAAGTATGGGCTGTGCTATATGAATATTGGGTAAATATTTGAAGCTTGATTCTTTCACCTTTGGAATTTCAGCTCAGGGCTTTCACTCTCAGACTCTGCTTGCAGGAAATTCTCCCTTCTGTACCATTACCTTGACACAGATGTATGGGTCTTCATTCTTCCAGAAGCAGGCATTTTGTTTCAAGGAAATGTTAGATTTGAACACTCTGAGCTTTCATCATCTAATGAATCATATAATAAATAATATAATAAGAGTAATAACAATAATAATAATAATAATAATAATGATAACTGAGTACATATACTGCCAGAATAAAGCGTAGCCCTTTTTTCGATAGACTTCACTAAAGCTTTTTAATCCATTTCTCATCACATTCTACTCAGACTTCAGTCTTCAAGAAAAGCAGTAAACTAGCTTGAATTTTGCTTCTCTAACTAGTGTCTTATTTAGCACCTATATACATTTGTTTCTAGACTCTAGCAAATGACCTATAACTAAACATTTGTACTTTCTGCCTTAATAAATGCTCTTGCACATACGCATCTGGGATTGAATTCTATTATTTGGTTTATATAGTGGTTTTAGATCCACTTATCACCTTACTTTTTTATCCACTCAAACAAGCTTTAACTCTGATTCACGTCTATATGGTTAAACAAACAAAAGCTGACACATGATTAAACTACTAATCAAGAAATCCAAAACAAACGCCAGATGCTTTGGCATTTCTTATGTAGTAGGTTTCTACAAAATAAAATAATTACCCAACTATACATACTAAAGCTTCAAACTCAACACCTCATTGTCTCTTTCATACTATTTAAGCATCTTACAAATAAAAATAAAGTTTCATATCACCACTGTCTGCTGAGTGTTTTATTTTCTCTCTCATATGTCACTAGAGAAACTCTTAGGAAAGCTATGTTGGCTGCCTAAGTACACTAAATGTGCAATGTCACACACCTCGTCTGATTATGACTGCAGATTTAAATGTGTGTACCTTAGCCCTCATTTTTGCATGCTATGAAAATCACTCTATATTCCATGAAGACTTATCAATGACATCTCATTTTGCAGCTGTAATGGTGCGCCTATATATTTTTGTTCCTGAATTACTGTACCTCCTCGCTTTATTCTCTAGAAATAGCGTAGTCTGCAGGATGTAGTCCTTCTTATATTTCTTCATAAAATATGCTTTCTGTGTCTTTGCACAAGCTTTCTACTGGGAGTAGAGACCTTTCTCTTTCATGAACCAAGTGAAGCAGTCTATTTCCACTCATTCAAAACCCCATTGATCTGTGCACTTATGAACATCAGCTTAAATCCTACTTTACAGATCTAGCCAAATGCACTTGCATTTCCATTTAACTGCTAAAAGCACCTTGAGGCCCCGTACAGGAAGCTGATGACAAGAAGTGCACTTTTACTTCAGTGCACGTCTGCCAGTTGATTACAGACTATTTGCAATGTCTCTTTAACATAATGTTAGCTGTGTCACAGTTTGCAGACAAAAAGGGTACTTTGGATTAGCCCATGCACCTGCGTAAAATGAATAAATAAATGCAAAATCCTGCTCTTAACCTCATAATTTACATTACTTTTGGGCAGTTGTGCTTATGCAACTTTTATTCTCTCACCCTAACAAATGAAGTAATGATTCTGCTATTGTTTAAAATATTAATTTTATAGAGCTAACAAGTAATCTCAATTTCTGCCAGGGAATCAAAAAACACTCACACTGATATTACTAACAATGGGTTCCAAGTTTACAGGGTGGTATAAAAATGGTTGTATCACTGAAGCAAATAAAAAAGATAAGGACATTAAAAACTGAAACAATAGCTTTAAAAAAAATGAACACAAGCTCATAACACTGAAGGATTTTTTTATAGATTTGTTCCATTCCACATACATATGAGCATGGATAAGAATTATGCAAAGGGTAATTTTGCAGAATGACTTTTGGTTTAGGATTCTAGTCAGAACTGTATGAGTATATCTTTTCATCAGTTCACAAAGACATATGCAGACATCCACCATGTGTAACTTTTACTTGTTTGCTTTGTCCAGATATGTAACTAAATGGAATTCAATTTTTTTCTGACTTATTTGCCAAGGTTTGATTTTCTAAAGTTATGCATTTTATGAAACAATGTTCTGTCTAAAACCATATTATTCTCTTGAATAGAGGGATGACTATACTGCAGTGGGTGCGGGCTACATTCTGCAAGCTGATATACAAGCTTATGTACAATTCCAAAATCCGTCTCACACAGAGTCCTGGCAACTGCATTTTGAACATGTGGACTTTATTTTTCCCATTAACTAAAATCCTGAGTGCCTGTGAACAAGCATCAATGCTCAGCAAATGAACAGCACTGGTTTACTCAGTCTAAATACCTGACTCAGAGCAAAATATATCTATCATCTTGATAAATTACAATTGGGGTAATAATATGCATGAGCATGTGTGTATGGGGGGGGGGGTGCTACTGCTTGCTCCCCTGCAGTGTAGGCCTTTCTTTGCAATAATTTTAGCAGAGGACACAGAACCAAAGCAGCAAAAGAAAAGGACATAATTGAAATATTATGAATGGCATAATGCAGACAACACAGTCGTCCATAGTTTATTTTGGAGCAGCTCAAGCCCCTTTTAAATCTACTGATGACTGCTGTTTTCAGAATGTATGCCCGTGCTTGCTTTTCACTTACTGTTAACATCGCTTTCACACTGTGTTAGATATGATTTTTTTTTGTGTTCATCTATCCGTCTATTTATCTACAATTTAGCTTAGTGAATTGACTGGAACTTGGACTCTTTTCAGCCACTCAGGCCAGAAAAGAAAGACATACAGATAACAATCAGTCATAGTGCCAAGTAAAATGTAGAAATTGAAAAGCAAACATAATACAGTATATGCTGTGCATGATATACATAATACAAACAGAATAAATGTAGACTAAATGTATCAACACAAAATTCAGGCACTGAATCTATGTAAATCAAGTCATTTACATAGAGAAATAAGACAACTTAATGCAGCAGTAGTGTGTAATTATACACTGCCATATGACTAATACTTTGGGAGAGTTGTGAATTAGTCTGTGGCACATGACTCAAAACAAGCTATATAGTGACTCTAGCTACCATAATAACATGGTGAAGTGAAACATATGTCTACTTGAAATTTTCAGTTTACACTCAAGCAGCAACACTTAGACGGATCTTTTTTTTCCCTGAATGTAAAGAGTTTTGTTAATTTTGTGATTCCTGAGGCATATCATCTGCTGAAGTTAACGCAGTTTTAGTGAAAACAGTCATAAAAACAGCTGGAGAGTAGTGTGGTCTTGATAGCTGGCTGCCATCCTGATGAGCAGGTTTGTTTGCTTGTGTCTTTCGGCTTTTCCCGGTTAGTGCTTGCCACAGCGGAACTCCGGTCCACTAATGATTGGTAGTGGATTTTTATGTACCGGGTTTCCAGTCCTGACACACAACCTTCAATGAAGACATGCCCCATTCATATATGCCTACACACAGAAGATGCTGTAGCTGAGAATCGAATGGGACGTCTTGATGAGCAGGTATTACTGCACAAATGGGATACAAATGGCATATGTTCTTTAATACCAGGCAAATAGTTTCATTAAGCTACTTAAAGTTTAGAATATAGCAGGTGGTGGGCCTAGCAGACACTGACAACCAGTTGTCCCTTTCTACAGCTTAACAGTGGTTTTCTGTTGTAAGACAGTTGTATAAACTAACAGTACTTCGTTCTCATTGGTCTAAAGGATTGTGGTATTTTGGGATCACAACAAAGACAACTGGCAGGGTATTCTTGAGTCTTGGTAATAACAAATTAACAGTTTTTGTATGCCTGGTTTCCCTACCTAGTAAGATAAAAAAAATCTTCTGTGTTATATTTGACTTCTTTAAGAAATTTTCTAATGATCTCTTATATGTGGCTATGGGTAGCTAATCTAAATATTTTTTTTACTAAAGCACTAGGAATAAAGGCGTCACTGTTTTTTTGTTTTGTATTTTTTATGCAGAAGGTTTGGGCAGATGGTGGCTTTTGAGTGGTTCCAAATATAATCACTGTAGTTTATAAATATTTATAGTGAGCATGATGTGTGCAAGTGTAAGCCAGTTTCATATGATGATTTATAATTTACCTACTTTAGTAAATGCAATGTCAATAGTATATGAAATGTAGTTATCATGTTGGAGATCCCTAGTCAGATTGTTAATAAACAGCAAGAGGGTGAATGACTTAAAATGGATCCCTGCAGGACATTATGAAAGAAAAATTCAGTTTCTGATGGAAGTTGTTACTAACCCCAAATACACACATACAAAGTCAGGTAGATGTTGAGCAACCAAAAAAAAAAAACACAGTGAGACAATGTTTTTTTTTTTTTTTGGTTAAGAAGTATGCTGTGGTCTACAAGTATGAATGTACATTTTTTGTCTAATAAAACAGTCCCAGTTAGATGCTCTTGTTCCATGTTAGAAGGAATCTGATTAGTGGAGAACAGAATACTGTAATGATACTGTAAACCAAGTCCTAAACCATGCTGCTAGTGAACAAGAACTTTATGTCTTGGATTGCATTCCAAGATTTGTTTACAAATATTTTTACAAGTGTCTTTTCAATAGGTAGATGTTTGCAATAGCTGTGAAATCATTCTGAGTAGTAAAGCAAATTAATTTAGGCAAAGGGACTACTACAGGGTGCTTAAAGCTAGAATGTGCTATCTAAGTAGTTAATGCAATGTTGAGGTTATATGCTACGGAACTGCACTATAGCTCACTGTTTATTAGTGCTTATAAACTTGGGGTGAAGTGGATGAAATGGTAGGTTATAAATATAATCAATATTATGTCTGCCTTCCCTAATAATTTTCTTACTGGATATTTTGATGGGACCGTAGACTTTTGACTGGGGGTTGTAAAATGAATTTTGGGTTGAAAGACTTGTATATGATGTATAGTCCCTAACGAAACTGAGTGTACAAGTTTAATGTGCTGGCTAAGGAGATCTGAGGAAATATCTTGTCAATATTCAGGACTCGGAGCATTTTTCAAAATATCTTATGCTGAACTAGATTGGCAGTTTGTAAGGTTTGTTAATAAGTTGCTTTTGATACATTAGTAATGGTCCTCATTGACATTCGTTATTTTTGGCGGGTTTCAAACCTTTTATACTTCATGTCAATTTCCTATTCATGCTAGGATTTAACTGTTAGTCATGTTGCTTTTGCACTGCTTTTTGCAGGAGTGAATTTAACAATGGAAGTTTATTTCCTTGAGCCCATTATTGTTTATGGGATACAGTCTGCTCTGTATGGGGTGAGAAGTTTCTAAGAAGTATAGTAGAAATGGCATCTGAGCAGTTATACAAAGCAGACTAATATGTTAGTTAGAATTCAATTATCTAAAAGGTACAAGTGTTTTCATTAAGCTTTTAAAGATTAGGTTATAACAGAAAAGTAGGCCTGGCAAATCACTTACCACCAAATGTGAAGTCAAGCAGTAGTTCTCTACTGCTAGAAAACTGTATAAACTACAGTATTTTGTTCTCTTTGGTCTGGAGGATTGTATTGTTATTGAATAAATGGCTTCCATTGGCTGTGAATTCTTAGCTTTGAAAGAGCAGGACATGAGGAGAAATCAGTGGTCACTCATGCAATTTGGCAAAATATATCAGACAACCTAAACAGTTTAAGTACTAAATCTAGTACAGTGTTTCTATTGAAGGACTGTGTGTACTGAATTCTGAAAATGGTCAAGGTTATTAACTGTCAGCAACCTGGAAGTTGTCTTTTTAGTGTGAACTTACCTTCTACGTTAGATGTTCTAGTAAGATTATTGCATGTTACTTAGGCTGGGTAAGAGCTTTGAGATTCCCTAAATACCTGGACAAAGGAAGGTGAGGGAGTATTGCCAGGAGTGTTGACTAATTTAGTGTGTCCACCTAGTTGCACTCGAACAACAATCCGTTTAAGACCCTCGTCAGTTGTAGAGTTACTTTTGGAATAAAATGTGGCTGTTAGTTCTCCTCATCCAGTTTTAGCCCCTAGCTTGTTTTTAGAGAATGATAAAAGGTTTTGAGTGATCCAAGAAAGAAAAATAGATTTATTTTAAAATGATACTGATACAGAGATTGTGTTGTCATTCATAGACAGGATTGAAATCAGGACCATTTTATACATATTGAAGATATTCGTACCAGCAAGGGATTTTATTTTATGAATTGTTTTGACTAGTTCACTTGGCAGTTAGTGGAGTTGAGTAGATGTCACCAAAGAGTAAAAACAATACATCTAGTAGATAAGAATATATAAAAAAACTCAATTTACCTGAGACAGTAATGACTTCTTTTTGTGTATTTTTTTTACTGCAATAATGTAGGAGTTTTTGATTAAAGGTATACAGAATGGTATACAGCTATTCTACCATGCTGGGATGTTTATAAGCAGTTGAAAATGAGATGAAGGATTAATTGATAAGGTAAGTGATTTCTTGGAATTTGCCACTAAATGTTTTAGGTTAGCATTTTACAGCTATTTAACAATGATAATCAAACAGCTGTGGAGAAAAAGAAGTAGCTAGAACAATAAGATAATGGAGCAGAGTGTAGGTACTGTCACTGCATTCACAATAGAATTAAATGTAGTAATACATGGTGAGGAAAATGATACAAAAATAGTCTAATGCTAGGGTACGCTAAACTACAGAATTAAGTCTAGAGATGAAATGCTTATACTAGAAAAGGGGGTGGGAGTAAATGTTTGATACATAAATGATGTGTTGAGTTACTACTGGCTGAATGCTATGATTGGTGGAAGCTGGCTTCTATAAAGGAAGTAGTGTAGGGGTGGTTGCCATGGGAAGGCAAGCATAGCCAATCTTCCTGAAGCTCACCCAGTGATAAAATACCCTCAAAAATATTCAGCCAGGAACCAGTTCAACAGGATAAGTAGGTGGAAAAAAACAACAATGTCTTTACCTGAAAGCCAGCAGCATGTAACATCTGAAAGGATTCCAAATTATTAAAACAGTTTAAACTAATTATGGTGTGTACAGTAGCTTACACACTAGAAGGAGACAGAGCTTGTAGTGAAGTAACCAGTGAGAAAGAAAGCAAAACAGAGAGAGTTAGGTATTTTACTGTAGTGGTACAGATACTATCAGATGAAGGTAGCTAACTAGTGAAACAGACCAAGCAGAACTCAAATCAATTAAGGACAGGTTAATATTGCCAAGAGCCTATTTTCTATTATTAACCCATGTAGAAAATATATAAGTACAAATGTAAGGATTACAATGAAAATAAATTACAACTTAAGAGTTAGAGAAACAGAGCTAGGCATGGCATATAAACGTGACAGCTTGATTTCAGAAAAAAAAATGGAAGAGCTGACATTCTTTATCATTTTCCTTTACATATTGCTTTATCAAGCAAAATCTTCTGCTGAAAGTTGTACAGTCTGGGGGAGGGCAGATACTAAGTATCTTACTACCTTCACTACTACAGGAAAAGAAAAAAAATACATTTATTTGCTATATTATGTCTAAAAGTTATAAAGAAAATAACTGAGAAGGTACTTAGAAAAATTCTTTTGCACATGAATAGTTCCAGTAATTCCCCAACTTGAATTCTTTCTAATCATTTTATGCCAGGAGCTGCCCATAAATGTTTGTTATGCACATAAACCAGTCCAATTATTTAATGTCTATTGAACATTTTCTATCCTTAAAATTAACATTATTAAAAAATAGCCGCAATTGTACATGTGCTCATCAGGAGAGTAGGACAGTTGGACATCTGCAGAAATCTCACAAAGTACAGTCGTTATAATATGCCTCTCACAATGCCATTTCAAACAGTGTAGCAATAATTGTAAAATAAAAATGCATGGAGAAATGTTGTTAGTAAAGAATTTATGGATGTCTGAAATGCAGTGAATGTGAAAGCTTTGAGAGTAAACCTGAAAAACTTGTATGTGCATGAATCATCTACGTTGTGCATAAAATCTAACCTTAATACAGTTTCCTTGGTTTTATTACTCATATTTCTGGTTACTTTCATACCTAGCTCTGCCATCATTGTGATGTATTGTGTGAACAATCCTGTATTAAATTTGTATTTTCTCTTATTAGTATGAGTTTTCTTGTATCTGAGTAAAATTCAGTTCTTTTGTTTCACAGCAATTATGCAACGGTATTCAGATTATTTGACGATTAAGAAAATTCTAAGTTTTAACCAAATGGTTCTGAAAGATGGATGAATAAGGAAACAGTCGGGGTGGCAGAATAAATAAAGTCTAAATAAAATAAAGCCTCACAACTTACCTCAATGATAAACTGAAAGCACATGTCATTCCATACTTACAAGTAAACAACTGACTTATACCTCACTTTGTAATATTCCAGAGAAGCTTATGCTATGAGTTTTGAAATTCTAATCATGATATAAGACTTGTCTGTCTTGTGTCTGATGAGAAAAGCTTGGTGACTCAATGCAATTCACTTAGTTATAAAAGATTATTCTAGCATATAAATATTAGTGCTAGTGATGGTTACCTTAAATGGAGATGTTTTGTGATCAATATTCAATCACAGAGCATTCAATACAAATGAAACTTTACACACACACACACACACACACACACACACACACACACACACACACACACACACACACACACACACACATTATATTTTCTGGGACAATCCACAGTTCAATGTAAAAGAATATAAACAAGAGGAACATCAAAGACTGGTTTTAGAGAAAGTTAACAAATGCCACAACTGTACATTTTACTTCAGTTTTCCATCAGCAACTTAAGAAGTTTGAACACATATGACAAGACTAGCTGACTTTATGGGGAAGTTAGAATATTGAGAATTCAGCCACATTCCCAGTACTAAGAACCAATATATTTAAGCAAAAGAATTGCTAGAAATGCTCACAATCTGGAGACATTTGCAAATGCTTTGGATCGGTATACCCCTCAAAATATAAATGCATGCTATGAAAGTTAAAACAGCATCTGTAGATATTGCAACAGATTTGAAAAGATGAATGTATTAACTTTTGTGATACCATTGTAAATTACATGCCGCAACAAACTTTTGATTTCCAGGTTGTCAGAGGTTCTTATTCTCAAGTCATACAAACTCACAATCTAGATGGCTAGTGAGTTATCCCACATCCTTTTCCAACAGTACAAAGAAACAGGAATGTAATCTTCTAATCATGTATTTCTACCATATTAGAAAATGCAGTAGTTTTTTTTCAGTATTGAGTTCCCCTAGCTTTCAGTAACTGCCTATATTGTCATATTTGGTTATGATTAATCTCCGACACATAATGCTGATAACTGGACAGTCACATGATCTAAGGTAGTTTGTAAAAGCAAAATGCTGACCAGCTCTATGGCAGGGGAAGACGAATCCTTGATTATGACTCTGATGATTCAGATATGGATAGTAGCCTAGGCTCTAGAGAACCTAGATAGGAAGGTGTGGGAGGTCCTTGCATGACCTGTTTTTGGAAAAGACTTCATACCTGCAACTGGTTGATGGTTTTTCCATCAATGTTCATTCCTGCTTGTTTATCTGTCAATATGTTACAAAAAAAGTAAATCCCTTTTGGTGTCCTCATTTCAGTTATCCAATCACTCTTTTACATACCTTAAACTATGGCAGTACCACTGACCCTTACATACTAATTGCCACACAATGTATTGTCAGTTTCTCACAGAGGCAGATGTCTTCAATGTCATGTCTGGAATTACATTATCTGATTTGCAGGCATCATGCGAAGATTTTCTTCTCTACTCATATTAACCCGCTATCTCTTAGTGCGTACGACTATTTGCTTTTACAAATGCCTTTCTGATAGGCTGTCCCCAGACAGTGTCATTAAGCCAACCACAATTTTCTTCTAGCCACCAAAATAATACATAGAATCAGACATCTAAGGTATTATCCATAGTCCCAGGTCATCTGTGAAGAGTGGTGTTACATCTATATGCAAATACAGTCAGCAGAGATTTTTCACACTAGCTATATAAATGGGTTGGATTTTATAAACATGCTGCCTATAGCTGAACTGTAAAGTACATTAAGATAAGTGTTAAACCGAGACCAGTTACGTGCATGAGGTTCTATATGCATTGGCATATTACTGCGATACAAAATGCATGAACTTACATGAGTATTACTTTGGAATCACTTGAGTTAGCTGGCAAATTACTTAGGAAACTATGGAAATTTTAGAGTATAAAAAATAACCGAAAAGTTGGACATTATTATGAAAGAGTTAATGAGGTAAGATTATTGAGTTGACTTCAAGAAATGTTTGTTTTATTGCTATTATGGACATATTACTGTGGCTTTGGTGAATATTGTAAGCAGTCATTTGTAAATGGGAAATAATTACAGAAGAAAGGATTAGTTGTTGGCAAGAAAATCATTTAGCTTATTGTCTTTCAATGATTGTGCATACATGACAGAAACACAATGATGTGAATCAACATGTGTCTTTACTGGGAGATTCCTGAGTGTCACTGATAAATGAGAAATGATAGTATTATGAGTACAAAAATGTGATAGTGTCTAACAAAATGAAGGAAGTGTAACAAACTGAGTTCTGTACTACTGAAAATGAGTTCATGATTGTGGAAATATTACTTCAGCAAGACTTTACTTGGCTGGACTTTGCAGCAAAGTTCCTCATTAGCACTCTTCAAGAAAAATCTTGTTGAGTGGGTGGGAAATAGGAAATACACCCTGGGGATCACTTCTGTGGCTCTGCTCAACAGGGGCACAGGAAAATAACTTTCTTGGGTGGCATAAGCCAGGGAACATTGTTGGCTAGGCTTACTTAGGCCCTTGGGCCAATAGCCTAGTACCTACCTATGAACCTATGGACCTATATGTACATCATTATAGGGGCTGTGTCACACAAATTCTTTTGCTAGGATGGCAGGCATGCTTTCGTTGCTGTGTTGTTTGACTGATGATTAGATCAAAAGTTTTTGTGTATGACTTTAGCATTTTATATGCAGTAGTGATACAGTGATACAGAACAAGGGATTTTTTTTGCAGCAGTAAAGAGTTCCCCTAGGTTTCAGTGACTGCCTATATTGTCATGCTTGGTAATGATTAATCATTTCTGAGTTTAACAGAAGCTGTCTGTACACATTCAATACACCATTTCACTTCCCTGCAAAATCACTTCCAACTGAACCTTCCAGAGGCTACCCTTTCTTGTTTCATGTTCTCCTTTGCTGAGTAATGTGCTTTTGTTAAAGTAGTGTAGCAGGGTGTCATCCCTGTTCCTCAGATACACGTGCAAAGCAACTAAGAGCATGCTTAAGTTAGCAATCTAGCTAATACTGGCTCCTATTCCTGTTAGTTGCATTCCCTTTATGTAGGTACTAGTTCAGCAGTGTGGCTTTGTGCATTATATCATGTGCAACATCTCACCAAACTGCTGTCTTTCCATATATCCCCCTGTCACACCCAGATGGTCATCCATCTGTATTCAGTTTAAAGCAGCAGGGCCTATCATAGCAAGAAGTGGGCATAAAGGTGAAACTAGTGCAATATGGGCTCCTTTCTTAGTGAATAGGTAATAGTACAATGGTGGGCTATTCATATCAATGTTACTGCCATGACAAACATACAGATTAGCAAACATTTAAAAAATGTCCTCACCGTGACCATTCTTTCCCTAAATGCCATCCTTCTACTAAGGCTCACAATTCATCCCTGGTCACTGTATTATCTTACTTTTTTATTTGGTGACCTTTTCTTTATCTGTGTAAATATGTAAATTTCCATACCTTTCAATATCTTTTGTCTCAGTGCCTGAGGTACATGGTTAATTACTTTCTCATTAGCTCAGTACCCAGTAGGCATTCTATATGCACTTCAATACAGATCTCTGCCCATGTCAGTACTGGCTATCCATCAAACATACCTGCCTTATCATTGATTCAGTTAAAAACACTAATTCTATCCTACCTGGAGCAGCTACTTCATTTGTCCATGGTGTTGTCACACTTGTAATGTCATACAGTATAACACCAAAATACTCTTATTTCATTCTTGGATGCTCCTTCATGCTATGCATGCTTATGTGCTTTGACTGTCAGGTTTGTTTATGGCGCGTCTTAATTCCTCAATTCTAAGCACAGGCCTTAAACTTCACAAATCTGTTGTACCGCTACCTCTCTTATATATTCTGATCTGCTATTAGGCTTATCCACTTTGTTTTTGCCTGTTGTGGCCTTAGTGGTTAAAGGCCAGTCTTCCATGGGTGTCCCTAACAGCTGCTTGCACCAGGTACTGACCTGGTTCTGCAGCTCACCAGTTTCTGCATTTCACTGCAAATAAATTGTTTTACAGTTTGTAGGAATTCCTTCTCCTGTACAACACTCTCGGATATGATTACAGGACATGTAGGAAGAGGAAATCAAGCTAAAAGAAGTACTGCCCCAAATAACGTCACACAATGTGTCAAAAATAATATTTAAACATTTAATGATCATTAATCCATTTAATGCCTTTGGCTCAGCAATTGATTTTTATGATTGTTGAGGTTGGGCCTAACCTGGTCTACCACCTGTTTAGTCAAATGCAAATTGCAGCATATCTTCTACAATGTACCAGGTGTTTTGTCATCATCACAATTGACATTGAGCTAGTAACAACAAACGACAAATGGATTCTATGCATTTTTGTAGGTTTCTTCTTGTCCCCACTTTCTTTATCTTTGAAAACCCTACTATCCTTTTACCTGTTGCCTGCCATTTCTACAACTCATGCCATCAGTTCTGCTTAATGAACATGGCACACATGGTTTATTCCCTGCACACATTCAGCAGGTCATGGATTTCTGTATTCAGACTCTTCTTCTTTAACTGGACGATCTACGCTGTACTTGATCAAGTATGTGTAGAATTTTAACATTATTAATCATCTTTTTCCTGTTCCACCAAGTGGCCAACATAGCCAACTTTACTTTCATTTATAAGTGAACAGTCACAGTTTGAACTTCCATCAGTTTAAACATGTCCGTACAAATGATCAGTATGGTCTTCCTATGGCAGAATGGAAAGAAGCACTGGCTTTGGGCAAGAAAAGCCAATTCTGACTAGTGGACGGGACACATGAGGAAGTGATGAGGGATGAGAGAAAAATAACAGTGTAACAACTGCTTTCCTGTGTGTGTGAGGGGGGTGCTGTTGTGGAAATGTGTTGGAGACGTTTATGTCTTCAAGTGCTGAGAGTACAGGCAGTGACAAAGTATCATTAGTCATTACTTTGAATTGAGTGGACTGTTAGGTGGGACACATAAGCAAAAAGGGGGGAGGCACTCCCCTCACACCATTGACTGCAATTCTACTTGCCATCATATGACATGTCTAGTGGAGAGACTAAGTCTGCAACAAAAAAAATGCAAAAGAAACAGTATTTCACTTTCTATCCCATTGTTTGCCAGTGCTTGATGAATGCAAGCTTCCTATTTACCAAAAGGCTTCATCTGCAGGGAATATGCTCATGGTGTGGGTTTATGCATGGGGATTATAATATGCGATTAACAATAACCACCTGTAATTCCAAGACTTGTTAGTGTGAATAGAGAACCTGCTTGCATAAAAATGCAGGCTTGTACATACTAAGTCTGACACCATTGTGTCTCAGAGTATTTCCTTTTCTCTGAGGTATGGAAATCTTGGAATGAGTATTCACAGTGTTGTGGAGGTTGCAGCTCTCCAGAGTGATGGGGGGTGCAATGGGGCTTGCCCTCCTCTCTCTCTCTCTCTCTCTCTCTCTCTCTCTCTCTCTCTCTTTTTTTTTTGTAATTCCTTCACTCACAGTTATGAGCCTCAGAATTACAACCAGAATCCTTCTGGGACTGAGTAGGAGGAACACTGGGGCTTGTACAAAGCTTGAAGTCATTGGTAGCCAGGAGATGAAGAAAAAAAAATGAATACCTCATTCTGTACTGCGTGCATTGCAACTATCCTAGTGGGGATGGAATCCTAAAAGCTGGTCAAACTTTTCCATTCACTAGTGGGCGTGGCCTCATCATTATCATTCTAAAATTGTGAACAAAGCAATAGCAAACAAAACCAAGAATGAAAAGTCATTCTAAAATTGCATTGTGAGCCCTTGCACTTAGTAAAATGTTTTTTTAAGAAAATGGCTACATGGCCTGTATTGTAGTTAACCAACCATGGTTAAAACATAACTTAACCTAAATTTTCTGTCTGATTAAATGACATATCATTCCTTACATTAAAAAACAGCATAGGTCTAGTAACACTTCCATTCACTCTAGTTCATCATGTACTAAGCTAATCAATCCCCAAGACCAAAGCCAAGCTGCTGAATTACAATTCTGACTTCATTTTATTCACCTGCCTTAACCTTATTAAGTGAGTTAGCCATCAGCAAGAGAACTCTCAAAATGATGTGCCAGTGTTGGAAATAATTTGCATTAGATTATGTCAAACAAGTATCCTTCGAAAGACTTTGAAACACATTTTTTTAAAATCATACCCATACGCTAATTTCATTTTCACATTATATCTGTATACTGATGTAAAGTATAAGCACTCAGATACAAACTTGTGAAATATTGGAATAAAATCACTAAAAACGCTGCAGTCGTTTAGCTTAGAGTTTTAATTTTCTTATCTTTACTATTTTATAATACATTTTCTAGTTATCTACAAGTGCAGCCAAGACGCTTACTAGATAAGCAGAAAAGCACTTTATCTAAAAAGAGTACAGACATCAGATTTTAATTACACCAGTTCATCTCTTGCTTCCTTTCTTGAGCTAACTCCTACCTACAGATTCAAGATTTCACAGCAATTCAGTTTTAGATTTTATGATCATTACTTTAACTATGTACTCACTCAAATGCGGAACTTGTACGTATTGCCAATATATAATGGAAGGTGTTAAATTTAATATTAATGGCATTAGAGTATCCTTAAAGAAAACATGTTGTTGTTATACTGAAAAACTGGTTTATTGTGCCCTTTGTTGCAAAGTACCTGTTTTTATATTGGTAAAATGGAAAGGAAGTTAAAGAGCCTTATTTATGAGCACTTGAGGGACATTAAACTAAAAAAGGACACAAATGTTTTGGCAAGGCATTGTAATGAAAGGCCATATCACAGTTTTAAATTTACTGTTGTAGAACCTATGGAGGTGACCCCAAGGGGTGGACCATGGCCATTATATTTGGAAATGAATGAAGCCTTATGGCAATTGAGAACAAATGCCACTCAATGGCCAGGTCTGAATGATTCCAATTCAATCACCTGTTTTTTGAAACAGAAGGCCTTAGATAGGTGATTTTGCCAATTTTACTTTTAAATGTAGACTGTTAGACTATAAAAGGATGAGGCAGTATTGAATCAATGGTATTATTAATAATAATAATAATAATATATTTTAATGTATTTAATATTTGTAATATTTTTTAGAAATGCGTGGACATTTTATAATTTGTACACAATACATATAATACATTTTTAGTATAGGTAGTTGTTTAATAGTATTTTAAGTATGTAGTATGAATACGTTTATGTACTTATTTATTATTAATTATTATGAATACATTTAGATTATTTATTGTGTTTTAAAATATAATGATATTAGTATAAATGGACATATTATTTACATACAGGTACATATTTATGATATTTATATTTATGTGCATTATGACCCCCTTACCATAGACTATATATATATATATATATATATATATATATATATATATATATATATATATATATATATATATATATATATATATATATATATATATATATATATATATATATATATATATATATGTGTGTGTGTATACATTCATTCATTCATATACTTACTCATACATGTACTTATTCATTCATGTATGTGGTTATTAGATTACATAGGGATATGTGTGTGTATACACTTGTACATACAAGCACAAGTATACTATTTACATGCTTGTGTAACTTTAAATTGATATCAACTTGTTGCATTACACATATTGTGTACATATACATGTATTATTATTTGTATTGGTTGACCTGCCGGTCGAACTGTCTGTTTGATTGAGTTATACCTTTAAATACTACATCTTACACTACATGAATTATTTAGCAGTAAAAGAAAATGATTGGTGCATTGGTTTTAAATTCTTAATCTAGGATGTTATAAATGATTTCAGTTAATGGGCATGCTATGTTCTTGATAATGTCTCCTACATAGGAGTTGAAAGCACTTGGATTTTTGGTCATTACTAAATAATTATTTTATTCATTATTTTTTCCTCTGTGTTGTGTTGTGTTGTGTTAACAAATTAAATCACATTATATTCCTTATTGGATCAGCCTTGTTTTTTTACCACTGAAGCCATTTAGGTTATTTCTTTTCGTTTTTTTATTAGTTATGGACCCACTGTTAATCAACTTCTATACATTTTGCAATCTTTTTATGGTATGTCCACAGATTTGCTACTGCTACTGAACATTTGGCTACTTCATTAGACAACAAATATATCAATACATTTTCAAGCAAATAAAAAAAAAAATAAAATGTGTTGCCCTATATAATACATCAGATAAACACAGACAGTATTAATCATGGAGAGCATTTAAATCTATTTCCAAAAATTTGCATTTCTATATTTGTTAATCTAATGCCAATTACAGTTTAAAGAAGTACAATGGCTGAATTGTTATCTGGTGAATTGTATTGCCATGTAAAGGGTGTCAGGTCCTTGATGGTTGGCAGGATACCAGTGAGACTCAGGACAGCAGCCAAAAACAGCAGGCTTATCATTTACACTCTTTCTGTGCTGTATCTAGGAAAGAGCACAGCTGTTAATGTCATTAAATCATTTTGAAGGCCAATTATTGATATGCTTCATTGCTGCAGCAGTAGCCTTCAATTATTTGGGTTATATCCTGCTAAACAATATAACATCCGGCCAGCCCTCCAAAGTCTTTAGCTACCCCCCCCCACACACACATACACATATACACTCTGGCCACGCCAGCCCTCCAAAGTCTTTAGCTACCACCCCCCACACATACACATATACACTCTGGCCACTGTAGCTCATCTAAGGGAATAAACAGCTAATAGCCGAAAGGTTGACAAACTCCATCAGACAAAAAACAAAAGTTGGGAACACAAAACTTTATCAAAAATCTGTATACAGAAGAAAAAAGGATGTGGAAAAATGTTGTGGCTACCTCAGCTGTGGTTTCACCATACATTTACTGTTAAGTTATACAACTAAACTATGTTCAACAGAAGTCATTTCTGCAGTAGCCTTTATCTATAAGAGTAGAGCACCATAGCTTATCCCACCTGGGAGGAGGATCGATTAGAATAGAGGAACCCCTGGAGAGTAGTCCTTTCAGAATCTGTTCTGGACATAGGAAATTAATCTAATTTGTATTGATTTGTAAATGAATGCACAAAGGACTGAGTAGCTGTCTCTAGAATGCTTCCAGAGTCCATCCCTTTCCAATACACCATCAAAGAAGACAATGCTCTATTAGAATGTGCATTGACTCTGCCTGGAAGTGATATACTATAGAGGGAATAATAAAAAGTAATATAAATGGACAAGCATCTGGAAATGGTCTGTTTTGAGATGTGTTGTCTTTTTTTGTCACATCATTGGAGATAAACAGCTATTCAGATTCCCTAAATGACTTAGTTCTGTCAAGATAACACCTGAGTTGCTTGTACATGTCCAGAACGTAAACAAGCCTTTCTCCCTGATTTTTAGGTTCCAGAAAGAAAACAGGGATATTGATGGCTTTAGTCAAAGTAAATGCTGAAACTACTTTTGGCAGGAATGAGGGGATTTGTTTTTAAAGCAATCCCATCTCTGTGGAAAACCAAATAGGGTTCACCAATCATGATAGATTGCAACTCATATACTCTTGTTGCAGATATCTGGGTAATGCACAACTCAATCTTCCAAGTCATGAACTATAAATCAGCCTGATGAGCTATTCAAAGGGAAGCAAAATTAACTTTTTTCCAGCACAGTCTTTCTTGTCTCCTTTAGTACCTGCTGCACATTCTCAAAAACAAGGCATAAAAACTGAATCATCCAGCCAGTCAGTTGAAGTTGTTTCAGACAGGGGTGTATCAAACTTCCCTTCTCTTATGTGAATAGATCTGAAACTCGGAGAAAGCATGTGGTAATTACCCTTGGCCAATTCCATAAGAAGGGAAGAACCAATATTGCTTTGGCCTTAAGGGAGCCACCACAATAATCTTTGGAGAGTACTTTTGAATCTTAAGAATGACCCTGGATATCAGTGGAAAGGGTTGAAATGCAGAAAGGATAATTCTTGTCCACAGGAATAAGAAGAATCCTTAGAGACGTGCCTGCAAGCAGTTCTAGAGCAGAATTTGTCTAGATGTCCATTTTGAAAGGAGGTTAATAGGAATATTTGAGCTAAGCCCTGCAACTGAACCAATCCCAGAAGACACTCATTCAATTTTTGTTCATATCTGTCCTGGTCCTTCTTACCTTGTCGGACATTACATTTTACTCTGATGAAATGTAAGAAGCTTAAAGAGTAAGACTGTGCTGAACTGAGATATCTCAAGCTACCATAACTACCTTGCACAGCAGGTAAGACCTGGTGAGCAAGTTATATAAATAAGGAAATATGTGAATGCCATACAGGTGTTAGGCATTTTGTAAACACACATGGAGCTGCCAATAACCCACAGGTAATGCAGAGAACTGATAATGTGACCCAGACACAGAAAATCCTGAGAAAACATCTGAAACGTGAAATGTGGATGTGATAAGCATATTTCAAGTCTACAGTTACCAAAGAACTCACATGAGGAATGGGATGTAGCAGACGTTGCAAAGTCAACATTTTGAACTTTGAAACTTTCACAAACAAAAGTAACCATATTGATGTCTCCAAGACCCAAAGCCAGTACAAGCAAGAATCTGCAAGACTCACTTCCCAAGACATGTAGAAAATGGTTTACTATCAAAATTTCAGATGGCGTTCAGTAAACCTGGGATAGGCGAAAGAATATTTTCCAGTTGATGGAAGGCCGAACCGAAAATGGTTGACTCCACTTCAGCGAATGGTAGCATGCATTTGCTGTTTTGAGGTTGATGCTCTGCTTGGAGATCGCAGTACAGCAGGGATTTGGAAAAGTCCCATTTCCTCACTCTAGTGTAATCTTGGAGTTTGTATATCTAATTAGCAGGGAGTGTGTGGGGTGCAGGGGGGCTTGCCCCACCAATACATTAGTTATAAATGATTTGTAGGCAGAGTATGCTGGGTAAAGTAGAGTACGTCGAATGATGATGTGTTGACATTGCCAGTTTTGTTCCTTTGCCTGAACTATAATTTTATTTTTGTTGTTAGTTTTTGCAGATGTAGTCATTCGACAGAATGCGGTTCACACAAATGATAGTAAATTGCAGAAAACATTTTTATTAGTAAAGCTCTTTTGTCTGGGATAAGATATCCAGACTTCTTCAGAAGACTAAACAAGAACAAGTGAAATTTCTTCAGTCTTAAATAATTCCAAGTTAATCATGTGACCAATCAACAATTACTGCATAAAAATCAACAATTAAAAAGACAGTAACAAGTTGATTCAAACCTACTTCAAATAACTGTAAACCAAACTAATCAAATGAATGTACCTCTGATAAAAAATAAAACTGTTTTATATTTTACATACAATACTAAATGGATTCCAAGATATATTTTATATTTTATTTCATATTCTAGAGATAAGAAACTTTTCTGTTTAAACTGAAAGCTTAGCAGCTCTAAGTTTTAACACACTACCACTAGCTATGTTGCCATTGAAACTGGGCAGGGATGCAGGATCCAGTCTTAATTGCCATAACAGTTCCTTATACTTTATAATATTTTCCCAAGATCCACAACTGGGGTTTGATTGTAGTTTTTAAATATGGTAGATAGAAATAAAATATGACCCGGGTTTTTTTTCACTATGTTTGAACAAGGCATTGGCTTCCAAACTTTATTTAATGTCATAATAATGCTCATAAATATGTTTAGAAACATCTAGTTCTGTTTTACCTATACAAAATTAGTCACATAAGGAACCTAGGGCTATATAAACAACACCTCTGGTATTACAATCACAGGACTGAGGTAATGCAATTTTCTTTCCCGCGATAAAAATATTGCTCCCCTCTACACTGTCCACACTTCTTGATACCTCCAAATAAACCATCAAAAACAGTCTCAATCATATTAAGGTTCAACATACATTTGTTTTTTATATGTTGTACTACTTTATACACAAAGCTAGTGTGCTCGATAACAGTTTCTAAAGTTTTATCCTGAAATTTAAAAAACTCAAATTCCATTTAATAATGTTCTTCAAAACTCCAATATTGAGTTGAAATTTTCAAACCAATTAAAATCCTTATTCTCACCTTTAAATAGAGTATTGTTAACATTACCATTAGTCAGATTTTTAGAGGAATTATCAAATAAACACCTCACCAATAAGGGGTGTGTCTCCCTAGGGTAACATCTCTTCTTATATTAGAAACGAATTTATCTGGCTACTCTCTAATATTAAGTATATCGGATAATTTATCACATTCTATTTCATACACAGAATCATCAGATGCCATCCTGGTTAGCCGAACAAAATGCTCTTTAACTAGGCTGCTTTTCTGTACTGAAGGATGGTAGCTCTCATAATGGAGGTAGGAACTGGCAAAAGTCAGCTTCTTAAATATGTTAGAAGCAAGCCCTTTATTAATTTCCCTTGAAATCTCTACATCCAAAAAAATGAATCACCTCTGTAGAATATTGAAAAGTAAATTTCAAAAACAAGAATGTGTTATCCATGCAAGAAAAAAATCATCTAACACATCTGGATTGCCATTCCAAACAATAAATATATCATCCACAAAAACATACATAGAGTTTGTAACTGGAGGCAAACTTGAATTGAAAAATATATTTAGGTTTCCAATTTAGCATAATCAAATTGGCATAAGCCAGGGCACAAGCTGCATCTGTAGCTGTACCCTTTACCTACATGAAGTGCTTCCCTTCAAAAAAGATATAATTGCTGTGAAGGACTACATTCATAATATCCACAGAATGACCAATTACCCACACTTCTTGATTAGAGAGAAATTCAAAGGATGTAGCCTCTTCCCAAAAACATCAATACCATCATCATGATAAATTGAAATATACAAATCAATCACATTAGTGGTGACAAAAAATAAGCTGTCACCACATGTTAATCACAAACATCGGTGCAGCAAATCACAAGAATCCTAAACCAAAGGGGGTACTTATCCAAGTAGTATTTCAAGTTTTTATTAATAAAATAAGCTATAGGGTGGGTTTTTACCTTTTGGGCTGTTACTACTGGTCTCATGGGTGGATCACACCAGTCCTCATACAGTTTAGGTATTCCAAAAGTAGCCAGGATAAAGGGTTTGCACAAGGAACATATCAAAAATCCCCAGGGCGTAACACCTCATTCATAACTTAATCATTCAAAACTATATAGATGTCTCTATATTCCAAATCAATTTCTCTCTTATAGACAAAGGAGTAGTTGTGAAGGTTGTGAAGTAAATCAAGTGTCCTCTTTCATAGTCAATAAAATTCGCCAAAGCAATCCCACCCCCTTGTCAGTTTTCATAACTCATAGTGTTTTATTCATTACTAATTCAACCCACAACAATTTTTCTTGTACTGTAAGGTTACTATTAATAAACTTCCTCTGATTTGATCTCTTTAAAACTTTTGTTCAAGCAGTTGTAAAAAGGATGAAATGGTGGATTTATGCACTCATCCTTCTCATAAGCATATTGTTAATCCCTTCTGAAATAAATTAAAGTGAGATGAGCTTTGGTTACATTTATTCTACTGCATTTAAAAATATTAAAACATTTGTAACAAAAAAAAAAATCCTTAACTTTTATGTTGTCACGTTCCAACCTCTACCCTCTCCTTTCTTCAAGGTCCTTCTCTCTGATTGTGATTTCCTTTTTCTTACTTGTTGAATAACTGCAAAAAATAATCATTTTCATCCCCTGATAATCAGGGAGTTAAACTTCTAATTTCTTAACAATCATTTCATAAAGGGTGAAACATGAAGGGGTTATTGAGTTCAGGTGGGTCAGTATTACATAGGGTTGTGTCAGTATTACCATTAAAACCATTATTAAAACTACTATCATTAAAAACCCTTGCTTCATTTGGTAATGGATAAACAACCCCATTCTCATATTGTTTATGATCCCTATCTAACTTTTTTTATGTTTCCTATTACTTACATTATTACATTATCAGTTTTCAAAAAATATATTCTCAAAAAAACCCCTACATTTCAAAAAGTAAATTATCATGAATTAATCAATCCAGATGCTGAATCTCTGCAAGTATCACATCAGTTTTTCTACAATTGTTTTTAATGAGCACCCTCATAAGTTCAAAACCATGTCTGTTAAACATGGCATAAAGTTCTTTATGAAAAGATGATCCAACAACAATTTAATTTGGAAGTGTGTATATTCTAAAACCCTTTGGTACTCACATCAATGCATGTATTTAAACAAAAATTATCCAACTGCAACTTTTTAACTTAAAAATACTTTTTTTTCTCACAGATAATCAGGGATTCCTTAAGAGTAGGTGTTTCAGCCATCATATCAATAGCAAAAATGTTTGTATTAAAACCTTTATTATACCATTCAATGATGTTTGAAAAAAAACTTCTGAATGGATCTTTCCTCTAAAGGTAAATTTCTTGGCATCCTTATCTTGAGCACCTAATAAACAGGTTATGATTTGTGACCCAGTTATAATCCTCTTTGTGACATTTTCTCAGCATGGAAGTCAAGAAATTCATCTTGACAGTAGACAGGTGGATTTCTTGGCATCTGCATCTCAAACACAAAACAAGCTGGTTAACGTCATAGACCTGATCAAAGTTTTCTGTGTTATAAACATTACTGTTTACATTTTCCTCAGATTGCAAAGCAGCATAATTTCAAGCTTCAGGCATCACATTGCAATAATTTCTGAAAACTAATAGTTCTTATGCAAATGTCAGTGTATAACGCATATATCAGATTATAATAATTAACTTAACATCGGTACCGAACTTTCATGGGTATCTGGTCTTAAGCTGAACTGTTGTAGCAAATTGTATTTATCTTCCTTGTCTTCTCAGAAAAAAAATCTGTAATTGATTAATCTTAAAGTATTATAAATAATACAAAGTGGTTTGTAATTTTCTATTCCACAGAGGGATTATGGTTTTGTGTATCACTTTGAAACATTTATGATCTTTTTTTAATAGAAAAGCAAAGTTTCAGAATTCATTGAACTCTGTGCAATGCTACATTATCAAAAAGAATAATTATAGCCAGCAAAAAATATATAAACATTTCCTGTAAGTTCTGTTATCAGATGAATAAAGTGTGCTGCTTTCCATCAGCTTAGACAGATTGCAAAGGTTTATGACCTGGAGTGATAATACACAAAGACACAGTAATCATGTATCCAATCTGGTTTGACACTAATGGAGGTCAAAAATGAATTAGTGCTATGCAGAACTAATTGTGTTGGGCAGTAGAAATATGTGGAGTAAATTAACAGAGACAAAGGAAATGAAGGAATAAAATATAGTGAAATCATGATATAATTAAACAGGTTCTCTTTAGCTTTGACAGCAGCAGAGAGGCAAATCTTGATTTTTTTCTTCTAGCAGGAATATAGTGCATATGGTGAAGAGAGACACAATATTGCAGACAAGACAGCAAGCTAAAATGAAATGATCTTATTTATACTTTTTGCTCTACAGATTTTCATTTATCAGGTGTGGCAAGACTTAATTTTGCCTATAAGCTCTGTAGATAAATTGTATATGTATACAGAATGACACACAAGTAGGCTTGATAACCAGATAACTAGATATCTGGGTGGATCGATACACAAGCAGAAATATTGCCTGATAGAAATAAAGACAGAAATACAGACATGTTGATAGCTTGGTAGCAGTTTTATTCATACACAGAAAGATGCATGCACGTATACATAGTCAGACGTACTAATGCATTAAAAGATAGCTATTCTCTACTTGCCTGTTACTAGATACACAAAAATATTTTATGGATCACACTTTCCTGAAGTGCTTACACTAAAAATATATCTACTTTTGCTTGCCCAGTCCCAAGTTTTTTGGTTAGGCAGATGTCCATCAGGGGTGGTGGAACCCTGTCCTAAAAAAAAAAAAAAAGAAAATGTACATGTGTGTTTGTGTACACACACACACACACACACACACACACACACACACACACACACACACACACACACACACACACACACACACACACACAGATAAAGACTCTAGAAATCCAAATAAAGCATGGATATTGTATCTCTGAAGTAAAACTTAAGAAACTTCTCAGTATATCAAAGCCATAGTTGTAACTCTTAAGTTATGCATTTTTTTAAATTTAAATGAAGTATGCTACTGAATTAAACATATCATGTGTATTGATTATTACTGTCAGCTGCAATCATGGTCTTTAAATAGACTTGTTTTCTTAGGAGGGCTACAGATTATGGTAATGTGTTATTGTTACAATTTAAATATAGTAATTATTTCCCAAAAGGGTTCCAGATGTGTATGCCTTGTATAACATGACATGGATACTGGAACATTACGATCACTTATAACCAACTAGTGCCCACTCCATAAATATTAACATTAATGAAAATGCATTTATGCCATGTTTCAAAGGTGCTATATAATTTGTAAAATTAAAAGGAAAGTCTTATACAGGTGCATAACATTTGTTTAGAAAATGTTCAGAGTAGAACTCCAAATCTTACTGGACAAATAAAGGCAGACCAAGGCTAAAATGGGAAAGCATTCAGAAGAAAAGATATAACTCCATTTAAAATGACTTTAAGTCAAAGGCTGGCACTCCAAAATATATGGCACAATAATAAAGGAGTACGTTTTTCAGGTGATGAATGTAGTAAAATAAGGGAGAGAGGAAGAATCATTAATAGCTAGGATAAAGAAGCAAGAGATTTATATCATTATCATTCTATCCCAAAAGGACTGCTTAGAGAGGGATAAAAGGATGATAAAATTCAGGATAACACAGATATTTTGTCAAGGTAATGGTCTCATGTTTTGGTCATGCACTAGAGATAGATGTATATATGACATCAGGATGTGGGATAAGATCTTAGGACATGTACCTACACTTTTCTGAAAAACATGTACTTTAGGACTCAGTACCACGTTTAGTTGTAATAAAAAATTTAAGAATTAGAATTGTTTATGTTGTTATTGCTACAAAATGGAAATGTAACACTGATACCCCTGTGGATTTGAAAACACAGGCTATTTAAGATGGACTGGTGGAATCCTATAATCACTGAGTAATACAAGAACAAATCTAGTTGTTTTCAGAAGGTAAATGTATTTGACCATTTTAGTTTACTAAATGAATGATTTAGCAAGTAAAATTTGACAGTTAACCAGCATTAAGCTATTAACCCACAAACAGGCAGGCATTATTATATTTTTAACTAATTAATATGCTCTTTTGTCTTAATTTCCTATTCTATGATGAGTGTATCTGAGCAGTCCTAACACTGGATGTTTACTTACCTACTTATCTAAAAAGAAGAAAAAAAATGTATGAATATAAAATAAATATATAACACTAACTACAAAAAAAAAAAAAATCATAACCAAAATGTGTGGTAGTAGCAAACTCCCAGCAAGATAAGATCATGAGTGGTAAAATACTGAAAAATCACTGTATGACTGTAATCCTTAAATGTAAAACAAAGAATGTCTGCAGTGATGATATACTGAAAAAACACTTTATGGCTGTAATCATTAACTATAAACCAAAGAACATCTGCAATGAAGATATACTGGAAAATCACTGTATGTCTGTAATCCCTAACTGTAAGCAACAGAACATCTACAGTGATGATATACTAAAAAACTGTGTATAACTGCAATCCCTAACTGCAAACCAAAGAATGTCTGCAGTGATGATATACTGAAAAAACACTGTATGTCTGTAATCCCTGACTTTAATGCAAAGAACATCTATAGAGATGACATACTGAAAAAAAATCACTGCATCTCTATAATCCCTAGCAGTAAACCAAAGAATGTCTGCAGTGATGATATACTGAAAAATCACTGTATGACTGTAATCCCTAACTCTAAATCAAAGAATATCTGCAGTGAGGACATACTGAAAAGTCTATGTATGTCTGTAATCCCTAGCTCTAGGCCAGAAAAGGTCTGCAGTGATGATTTAATGAAAAATCACTGTTATCCCTAACTGTAAATCAAAGACCATCTGCAGTGATGACATACTGAAAGTCTAAGTATGACTGTAATCCCTAGCTCTAGGCCAGAAAAGATCTGCAGTGATGATTTAATGAAAAATCACTGTATGACTGAAATCACTAACTGCAAACAAAGAACATTTGCACTGATGATATACTGAAAAGCTGCTCTATGACTGTAATTCCTAGTAGTAAGCCAAAGAACGTCTACAGTGATGATATACTGAGAAATCACTGTATGACTGTTATCCTTAGCAGTAAACCAAAAAAGGTCTGCAGTGATGATATAGTAAAGAAAAAGTGTATGGCTATAATCCCTAACTGTAAACCAAAGAATGCCTGCAGAGATGATATACTGATAAATAAGAGTATACTAAACAGTACTTTCAAATTCTGGTACTGTCAGTTTAGAGGGGATTTGACTCATTCTTCTGTTAATGTAAACAGGTACTGCAGACCTGGTACTCTGCTAGCCTTCCTCTCCTCCTGCAGTGCTTGTCCTACTAATAGTTTAGCAGAGTTCTCACTTGCTCTTCATTTCTCATCGCTCTTTCCCATTTTGTTCTCCTTCTGCTTGTTGTAGGTTGCTTGGCCTACTAATATGGTTATAAGCTTATTTTTTATATCACACCATGCTTCTTGCTCTCTGACTTTACAGCACAGGTGATGTTGCATGTGTGCAGCTTTTTAATGTTTGGTCTTGTTCAGCAAGTATCCCCTGACCCCTCCCACCCATCCATATTCTTAGGTGGATAGTGGACTGGTTAGCCCCGCAAAACATGACAAATGCCATTACACATCCAGCGGGAGTCATCAGTGCTATCATGCTGTGTGATGTTCTGCTCCTCTAGATTCACATTCATTGTCCTGCACAGTCAAATCCCTTCCGTATACAGCAGTAATGGCCTGTGTTTGTGTTTGGACTGAGTGCCATTCATTTATAAGTTTAGCCCTTTGTTTTGATTTAACAGTACAAAGGTTTTAGATCATAGCACATTGCCATTAAGGTTAGATATGGTGACAACTTAATAGACAGGAAACCTATTTCTAATTTGTAGATTTTCCATTACTGCATTTCAGTTAAGAATCTGTTGTCTACTTGACTGTTATGTTTCTGTGTCTCGACCTTGAGTACATTCCTTGTGTTACATTGAATGGTGGGAATTCTGAACCACTTATGATGAGTGTACTCCTTTCCCTTTGGTTATGCTCATTTCAAAGTAAATTAGTTCTCCCCAGGTAGAGAATTCTTGTTCTTTTAATACCTTGTAACAGTATGTGGACCTTCATGGTATTCCCATAAGTGAAGCAATTGAGTTGGTATAATCCTTTGAGGAGAAAATCATTCTAAACTTCTGTGACACTATTACTATATGAAGATTTATGTGAATTTACTCCTGTCCTGTATTCTAGATTGGGCCTCTTCCTAGGGACACATCTGTAAAGCATCTGATCTAACTAATAAAATTTCCCAGTAAAACTAAAGCAAACCAATAAACCAACATATAAATATATAAGCATTACTTACTGCAAGTATGATCTCAGGCTAAATATTCTAAGTTGAAATGACATTTAGAGAAAGCATGCTATGACAGTAAAAAGCACACCTAGAGCAGACCGACTGAACACAACCCATTGTAAATGATATGAGCACCAATCTGCCATTACTTACCATCTATGGCATCATTAACAGTGTCCAGTGGTAAGCTCCTGCTGCAGTCATCCATTTATTTTGAATGGACAGCAGTTTAAAGTACAGTATGTTTGCATTAATGTTAATGGCTATTCTCTGCATATCTTATGAAAACCAATTGCTTAGCCATGGAACACTTTTTATGCATCAGTAAAAATTTTCATAAACTATATGTTTCAGATGGTAAGGGAGTGACCTTGCCACCTTCTGAAGTGTGATATGGGCAGTTAATTCTGTTTATTTTTTTGACTGTTCCTTCAGTAATTACTTTTGGGATTACAACAGTTATAGAGAAGCTGAGGTTGACTTTATCCAATTAAAGTCTTATAGCATGTAAGAAAACAGTTTGACATTTTGCAGCTATATCTGTTAAGGAAATTAAGTTCCATTACTCATAGTACAAGCTAAGGCAGTAACAGCTAGCAGTGTAGTAGTAAAACTGTCTTTTATTGTTCATGGCACAAACTGAAGTAACAGTGCAGGCACATGCTATCTGATAGCAGACACTACACACCTTGCTCACTCGTCTATTGACCTGTCTTTCTCAATGCACAGCAGATTCTCTGAATTAGCAGCCTGATTTTCCCACTCTTCAAAAGAATGGTCATGTGCCTACTTGTGCATTTTTTGGACTCCAGCACTAAATAAAAGCCTGCTACCTAATTACTAGTACGCATCTATTACCAGCCAAACTTCTTGCAGTAAAGCTTCATCCTTCTATCTCCTTAAGCAGTCCACCTGCATCTTGAAATAGTGCCATCATGATCACAGCTGTCGGACAAAAAATGATTTCTTTAAACTCAAGACGGTTGATTTTTCTCTTTCTGAAAACATTTTAGAACGCACACACCAAGACAAACCATAAAAATGAAAGATAATAAACGGAAATGTATCCACACACACACATATATATATATATATTTATATATATATATATATTTATATATATATATTGATGCCTTCTGGCGAAACCGGTCTGTACTGCAGACTGTGCTTGGAATAAATCTTCATTTGCACCATTGCTGTTTTTGTTTTCTGTGTGCTGGAGTAATTTGGTGGTTTATTACTTTATTACTTTTTTCTTCTCCGAGCACGGGAAGGGATCGTAACGTGGTTTTCATTTGTTGTTGTTTCTGTAACGTGCACCGTGTTGGTTTGGTGTTGTGCATATATATATATATATATATATATATATATATATACACACACACACACATATGTATGTATATATATATATATATATATATATATATATATATATATATGTATTTTTGTGGTTTTCATTTGTTGTTGTTTCTTTTTATATGATGTAAACAGGGGAGATTTTATGACATGTAAATATACTTGTAGAGCCTTTAGAGTTGAGCGTAATCATTAACAAAAATTTACAAATAACTGTATAACCAATCACGTTGCTTTTTGTATAGTATTTATTGTGGTTGCTTTTGTAGGTGTATTATTCTGATGAAGTCTCGTTTACCTGAGACAAAACACTCAATAAAGTGACATTTGGAGTAGTTCGGGCTTGGTTCCATTTATTATTTTTTGTCTTTCTGAAAACTTGCAAAGCTATCTGTCCTCTAAATATGCACATTCCTTCAAGGCTAGATGAATTCATTGCTAACATTCTCACTTTACAAAGTTTCAGAGATAGATCATGCAGTGATACATACATACCTAAGGCTTGCACTTTCAGGGAATCTTTTTAAGTACTTTTATTTTTCTAAAAAAGCTTAAGTACCTGAGCCATCTGTAGCACTGAGATATGACTGGCTACATTAAAGACAGATTTTCCTTTTTTGAGATTTATGGCATTTCATCATTTTCTATGCACCATTAACACTCATGGAAAGTCAAGCATACCACACATTGTAATGGTGGAAGTGGCATTGTCCATGAGATGCCACTAAGAACTGCTTACACTTGCATCCTTTTCACTACTTCCATTATGCACTTAACAGTAATGGATTAGCCCATAAATATTAAAATATTACACAGAATTTCAAACTACTGCAAATTCATGGGCTGTTCCTTGTCTGAATCTGTTGTAGCAATTATTTTGCTTTCTAAAAGAGGAAGAAGCAACCCCATATATATACATCTAACATCAACCATTATGCAGTTGGGACCTCACTGTTAAAAGTATTTATCTCAAGATTAAGAGTCAGCAGAAGGTTACAGACATGGTTCAAGTAATCAAAACTTAGTGCATTGTTGATATTTTAATTGTTTTCTGTCAGGGAAAACAGCTGCAGGCATGTTAGAATCAGCAATTTGGAACTCAAGGTCACTGTGTGTGTGTTCTGGTTTGACATGTTTATCATAACCATAAAAACACAATTTTATGGTATATAAACACAAAGAACATCTTGACTTTCAGCAAGGCTGCTGCTAGCATTAGAGCAGTTCGGTGATGAGGAGCAGCAGAGATGAAGAAGTAAACAGAATGCAATGAGAGACAAGATGAGAAGAAAGAACTACAGCTGTTTTCCCTTCACAGTCCAGTGTAGTGAGGGTTTCTTCTTTTAACTGACCTATAAAACTTTTTTTAGGCTTGTTTTAGCAGACAGTATTGAATTGTACTGGGATGGTAATTATTTAGTTGGTAAGACAGTGAGACTGTATAACCTCTGGCCTTTGCTCTGTTTTGTTCCTTCTGCTAGCATAATGTAAATAGTGACTGCTTAGCAGAGTATTTAAGAGAGATATGCTGAGTGCCACTGTTATAGCTACCTTTCCACTGATTATAATCACAAGTACCAGGGGTGAATGTTTGACACATGAGGGTATACAAGTAAGCAGAACTGGCAGCAGCGAACACATTCTGAGAAAGTGATAATGAAGAATTTCTTTTTGACAGGAACACAGATAATCGTTATTTTTTAACTACAAGTTCATTGAATATCATAATTATCTTCAAAGTCTGAATGTTTGACTTGCTGATGTATGACAAAAAAACTGGAACTGTATTTGCTTAAGGATGTTTTTCTTTTGCTTTGTTTTGTCAGAGGGAGAAATATATCACTTGTGGATTAAGATGGTTCTGCTGCAAGATGAGATAATGACATTCTGAATCTGTTTAATTTTATAAATTCTAAAGAATGATAGCCTCGAATAAAAATGTATAACAAATATCATCATTTCTTAAACATTAGTGGAATAGGTTGATTGAATTCTTCTACTAAAATCTTAGCCACTGTTACGGGCATACTTCTCAACCTCTTAGAGCAAGAAATCTGGACAAAGCCATACATAAAAGTGGAACAAAGGCCCAAAAATAGGGACCATTTTTAAATATTGCTCTTAAAAACTTAGAAAGTTGATAGAAAAGGAGGTTTTGCTTAGCATGAATTGTTTGAAGGATATGAAGTCTGAAAGTCAAATGTCTGTCATTATTTCATAACTTCCGTCTTTAAAGATTTGCCACTCATTTGCCATAAAACCACAATATTATGAAAAATGAACCAAAAATACGACGCCAAAATCTGAACGTTCTGCGAAAATCTGTAGAGTTAAGAGGTATGTTTATGGGTAATATGACCTAATTTTCACACAGCCTACTACTCAGCAAACAAATATTCACATGTATTAAACGCCTATCCCTTACTCAGAATCTGTCCTTTGTCTGTAGTATGATCCTCAATTTCATTATTTTCCAAAACATTTTCACTCTATTACTGCATAGTGCAGAAGTAATTAATGGCCATGCAAAGAATGCAAGGAGTCAAGGTGATGTGCAATCCATGTCTTGATTGTGAGCTGCCCCCACTACTAATGCTGCTTAATCATGTAGCTCTCATCTATGAAGCCAAGCCTACGGCTCCAGCCTTACTCTTAAGATTAGTTTGCATTTTATCATTAGCATTTATAGGTGTGTATATATATATATATATATATATATATATATATATATATATATATATATATATATATATGTGTGTGTGTGTGTGTACATATACATATAGATAGAGAGATGGCTATAAATAGATATTTTCTGTTTTTTGCATTTAATTTACTTCCTGCTCAGACTATCCTCCTCTTCAAACTACTTTTCTAAACTACTCTTACTGACTTCTAGGTAACAAAGAATAAAGCTGCATTATTTTTTTAAGTTTTCCCTCCTTTCATTCCATCTCTATTCTTATTTTTCTTGTTGATGCATTTTTGGACTGTTATAAAAATAATGGCCCTTGCAGTTTTGATGATACTTAGGAGATAAAGGGATACATGGTGATGGTAGTGGGGGAGTACATCCATTGTCCTCTGCTGTTATAACTGCCTGCTGTAACTAAGGGGGTTTATTTTTTCTCACTCTTTGGATACTGGCACAAATGACCACTTCCAGTAGGAGTGACATTACTCTGTATGCTGCAGTTAAATGTGGTACAAGTCAAGTAAATTGAAACAGCAGCTGGGGTGGAATGCCTTTTTTAAATGCAAAGGCGTTGTTAGTGATACTTGTTGGAACGTTAAAATTAGATTATTACACTTGTCGTACATCTCTTTTTTTACAGTTAACATAATTTATAGAATATACACCTGATGTTAAACCTTTGATGTTTTTAGTTTCACTATTACATAGCTCTCAACCTTCAATTTCCAGAGTGTGGAACAATACCATTCATACTGTTAAACAAATGGGCAAAATGTGGCTAACAGCTTACTAAGAACTTTACCTAGGAAGCACACAGGGTTCCTTAAATGCATTACCTTATGCTTACAAAAAATTATTTTTAAGAATTTATATGAATCAGTATTATTTACTGTGGATATCATTTTAAAAAGGTCTTAACTCTCAATGTGTGTCACACCCTCTCAATGTGAATCTGCAAGGAAAATTAACATTTTACAACTCAAAATGAGGAACATTCCTTATAAAGAGGTACACTTGAGAGGTATGCACTGCTACACAGTTTTCTCTTACTAGATAATAAGACTCCCCTGTTGCTGCACTTAGTATGGTAAAATTCTACCTTAAATAGTAAAGCAGGTTGTGAGGCATAGTGGGTTTAGCCTTCCATAATGTCATATCAGGAGTTACCAGTTTCACAAAGATTTTCAAGAGGGAGTGCTTATCATCAAATTCAGTTGGAAAAACAACAGTCTTTGCATTAAACACTATGACAGTTGATATGGTGTATGATAAAGGGATTGCTCCCATCATTTTTTAATTGCTTATTTACATTTACTATGGAAAGTAAGACAATGCACCTCGATGGAACTAGTGTGAACTATACTTAAAGTGGATTTGCAACACTGAAAGAAGTAACCCTACCAAACATATCATACAATATGAAGTAGCACATTACAATTATGAAGTTTTATGTCACAAAATGATCGTGTCTATACTTAATAAAACAAGGTGGTCTTCAGTGTGCTCCTGATAATAAGGCACTGGCATACTTGTTCACAATACCTCTGTTTTAGGGATCTGACAATTCTGTTGTTGCACTTGAAATTAATAGCTTTGCCTAATATAACGCAGAACAGGAAAACAATGTTTCTACCATACCTTGAGGTGCAATATAATTCACTTTTGTGAAGTACACCATAAAAACTGTCATTCTTCCTACAGTACATTTTTACTTGTTCATTAACCATTTGTTAAGCAGGCACGTGGGTTGGTGCATTGACCCTTTCCAGCTACAACCTGGGCCCCAAGGGTAAGGATAATTCTAGTATGCAAATATAGATAATTTACTACAGCCAGTCAATCAGCATGTTCTGGGAAGGTAGAAGGAAACTGTAGTCCCTAGGAAAAACACAAGCACACAATGGGAGAATATGCAAATTTCAAGGACAGAGATCAGAGACAGTCAGCATTTTACCCCAGTCCCTGTAGTCACAGACATCTTAATGAGCCTCTGAACTGGTATACTTTTGATATATATATATATATATATATATATATATATATATATATATATATATATATTTAAATATATATATATATGTATTCAGTAAATGTCTATCACTTAGTAATAAAAAAATGCAGAGTGGGTAGCACTGCCTAAGATGACATGACTTAGTCAACTCATCTGTTTAACATGCTACAAGAGATACGGGCATGCATAGACTTCTAATGTGATATCACTGACCACTGCAGTGCTCAGTATCTAAGGAAATCTTCATTACCGTGCACTTTTGGCTTTGAGTGATCCTGCAAAACTGGATGGAGTACAGCTGAAGGATCTGGCTTACATGCAGCTATGGAAGGATGGCAGATATGTCGCACACAATACAGTGCACTGTTAAAACATTCATTGCCAATATCAATGCACTGTTGTGACTTCAAAACAGTAACTAGGACAATAACTGTTGTACATTCGCAATGCCATAGACAACTTTTATCATAAAACACTGCTAAAAAGTATTACTTTCTACTATGAATGCATACCATTCAACTGTCCAGATTTTCAGAGAATATTCAGAATTTTGCCTCATAATTTTGGTATATTTTTGATAAAATTGTGGTTTTCTGGCAAACACTGGCAAATCACTGAAGACTTAAAGTCAGAAAATAATGGCATACAATTGAGTTTCAGACTTCATATCCTTCAGGAAATTAATGCTTGTGTAAAACCTGTTATGCTATCAACTTTCTAAGTTTTTAAGAGTAATATTTAAAATGTATCCCTATTTTGGGGGCCTTTGTCCCCATGCCCTCCATTAATTGTGGCTTTGTCCAGATTTTTTGCACTAATAAGTTGGGAGCTATGTATGAATGGAATTTGAAGTTGAACAGAGCTCATATGAGAAAGAAACACATCTTTTCCTAAAAATCACTTTTTTTAATAAAATGACAGTGACATCACCTAACTGAACAGCTTGTAGCAAACACAAGACATTAGTCTCATTTTTATTGGGGTCTTGAAAATTATGAAATTAGTTATCACAGCATTCTGAAATTATGTCCCACTCACAATTTAAAACATACTGAAATGGCTGACATCTGCATTAATTTACTTTTGATGTCATATCAATGATTTGATGTCATATGAATGATTACTCTATCCATGGAGGCATTGCAATATCACTGACCCTGTAATACAAAAGAATAGCTGGAGACTGTTAGCACTGCCCAATAGATAGATAGAACACACACACACGCGCACATGCGCACACACACACACACACACACACACACACACACACACACACACACACACACACACACACACACACACACACTTAGACTAACAGACATTATGTTACTATATATCTGCTTGCTATGTACTAGCCCTTCCAGTCTTCCTGCAAAGTGTTAAATCAGCCTAATATGCCCTCTTTCAACTGTCAGCAGTCTGTCTTACTGAAGGCATGATAACACTTCTGGTGACAAACTAAAACATGGGCCTTGAAGTAATTAGTGATGTAATATACATGTTACCATATGCTTACGTGTCAGCCTATGGCATAGATGTTAACAGAAAGGAAAAAATGAAGAAAGAAAGGAAGGGCAACTCAATTATGTGGGGCACAAAGGAACATTATATCAGCCTTCATTTGTCATGTTGTTTTGTTATCAGTGTTTACTTCATGCTTTCAATGTGTAGTGTATTTAAAAAAAGACTTGCGAAGGCACCTTTTAGACAGCTAAGTGTTTTGAACAATTTGAAAATGATGTGTACTACACTTGCAAGACAGAGCAGAATGAAGAATTGTTAAATTGACTAAATGTCAAAAAAGTCAGCAGATATCAAAGTATCACATCAGGTTGTTTCATATTTACTTCAGAAAATCTGCATTCCCACTGTCATAATTGCCACTTATGACAGCATGAGTAGAATTTCAATAAAGGAATTGTCAGATTCTGTCTCCAGTCGCTGGTGGTAAGGAAAATCTCAAGAAGTAACTAGACTGAACATTTAGCATGATGTACCTCTCCACTGCTTATTATATGTGACTCTGAAACGTCTTTAGCTAACAAAGAATGTTAATGTCTGAATTTGCCCACGAAGCACAGCAGACCAGCAAATGGGTCAAGTCAAAGAGCTGCATAGGAAAAAAAACTAAACTTCATCATAATTTTCGGTGCATAATGCTGTAACTACATACTTTATACATCAGCCATATTTCAGCTGTTCAGATGTTTCAGTGAATTTTTTTCCACTCCTGAGACATCAAGCTATCAAGTAAATTGTCTAGCTATACTTTCTAAAGCGCAAAAATGAAACATAAATATATATGTGTATGTATGTAGTAAGTGGTAACATGGCTTGTTGATAACAAGCACTCTAGTTAAATGCATGCTATTAGAATCCAGGTGATCAAATAACGTGGACGTTGAAGTGGAATTGCATTAGCACAGTGCTGACAGCAGCAAGATCAACAAATACTGCCTAAGGTATTTTCATCTCTATATCAGTATTATTCAATTACAGAGTCAGTACATTTACAGTCAGGGTGCAGGGGAACAAGTCCCCCCCCTCAAACAGGCAAACAATAAGGGAAAATAAAATACACACACACACACACACACACACACACACACACACACACACACACACACACACACACACACACACTCATATGTATATTATTACATATGCTATGCATGCATGCACAATGGAAAAAGAAAAACAATATGTTTAATGTTTCAGTACTGCGGCTTTCTGTTAACTATGTAACAGACTCAAACCCCACCCCTTTTAAAATATGCCCTCTAACTCATCCAGATGTCTAACTTCTTTTATAAAGTAATTTAGGACATTTTTTAGGTGGGGGCGGGTTGGAAGTGTCCCTGTTTTTTGTAATTGTCACAACAATGCATTGATATCAGTAATAAATGTTTTTTGAGAGTACACTGTATACTGTGCCATATACTTACCACCTTGCCACAGCTGCATGAAAGCCAGATCTTACACATGCACTCCCCTCCAGTTTTACAGGATCACTCGACCCAAAATTGCATGGTGCCAAGGATTGTCTTAGCTACTGAACAGTGCAGATGCTAAAACAATATCACATTAGATGTATATGCATGCCCATATCTCTTATAGTGTGCTACACAGATGGTGGGATATAAAGCATACTATCATAGGCAGTGCTCCCCACTACATTGTGCCATAGAAGGCATGGCCAAAGACAAAACATTAAGTATCTGTGAAGAAACATTTTTTTCTTTATGTATCTCTGATTGACAGATATTTATTAAATGGGAAAAAATTACACAGCTACATGTTTGGAAAGTTTAATGATTTTTACTTGGTGGGCTTCTTTCGTTAATTAATTGTATTTAACAATATATTTGCTGTTGCGAACCAGTCCAGCTATCTTTAAATTAAAAAGTAAATAACTATAAAAGTATTACAGAAGTATGTGTTCTTCAGTTTCATTCCTTGAGCAAAGTGTTTGAGAACCAACCTACTCAGTTGTTTGATCACAAAGTTCCAGTAATTAAAAAGAATAGTGGAGTAAGAATGCAAGTTATGAGAGG